>NC_081408.1:300595427-300662927 GCF_030272615.1 Cryptomeria japonica
AAGGATAAATTTAGAGAAGAAGTAGAGAAGAATAGAAAGCTTGAGAAAGACGTCGGTGCATGGAGAACATATTTCAATCACATCAATGAACCTTTGGGACGTCAGGATCCAGTTAGATCACCATTGCAGGCATTGCCCCTTCAATCAATCAATGAAGCAGAGAGATTTAGGAATATGGTCCAGCGTACATGTAATTGGATGGATAGATCTCACACGGTGGCCATTGAGTTTATTACAAGGATGTCGAAGATCACCCATCAGGCTAACCAAGTCCTTGAGATAATCCACAGACTGATGGCAACAGTAGATGCATTTGCCCATACCAAGGACGTTGTCATTCCTGTTTTGAAAGTTATAAGACATACATCCAGAAGAATTTTAGCACAAGAGAAGATCTTGGAGGGCGATTCTCACAGTTTGTTTCAGTGGTCAACCTTACTCCATATAAAGAGTGTTCTCTTTGAGGACATCAGTATTAGATGTGGTCAAGTTGAGGAGGTGATCAATCCGATCCAGGACAGAGTATTTGAGGTACTTCGTACCATTCTTGGCAGAAGGATCGAGGTCGAGACAGATGTGGATTTACAAGAATTTGAAGATAGAATCAAGATCATCTTTCGCAAGGACGCAGATGTTACAGATGAGCAGTATGATCAGATGTATGCCACCATGCTCCTAATTGATAGAACTAAGGAACTTGAACCTACTTGGGACACAACTCTTCTAGATGCATTTGATCAGGTTATCCACTTAGAAGAGAGTATCAAGAATCTTCCCGAGATTCCAAGCACAGAAATCGAAGGAATTGTGACAAAATTCATTGCATATGCTAAGAGAGAGAATTGGAAGGGGAATAAGATTCTAGATGAAAGGTTGTTACAGATGACATGACATCTTAATTCTCATTGGCTGATACCTCCTAGATTTTTGTGCCAAATTTAATATTTGGCTATGTATTTAATGTTGTTCAGTAAAAAGGAGGTCATTTGTAACAAACCCTAATTAGGGTTTAAGTGTCATGATCTTGTCCATTGATTTACTTTCAATCTGGACCTTTCATTGTAACTGGGGATGCTATTTATACCCCCATTTTTCATTTCATTTATAACAGAATAGTCAATAGAGAAATAGAGAATAGAGTTGTAAGCAATTTTTATGTTGTAGCAAGATTGAGTCTTGAAGAGAGAAGTTCAAGCAATTGTTGTATATGATGACTTGGAAATCAATAAAATATTGAAGTTATGGTGTTTTGTTGCAAGTTTCTTGAGTTATCTTCATGGTTGTTGGATGTACTTGAATCACGCTCAATCAAAGTAGTTTGTTAATTTGAAAGACTAAGTGTGAGATTTGATATTTGGTAGGATTCGTAATCCAAACCACTAGCTTCTTGCTGATTGTAAGAAAGCCTTGCGTGGTCGACTGGAAAACGTTTTGAGTCCTTAGCCTTCAAGCATTTTCGCATCTAGGATATGTACCTTCGTAGTAGTGTCCTTGGTCTTTGATGCATTTGAACACCATTATTACCTTAGAAGATCGCACTAATTTCAGTTGAGTTGTTATCTTATGGCAAAATTGAAATTGGTTGAGTCTTGCCAAAATCTCATTCATGCTAAGTCGTTCATAGGATTAGACTAGATTAGATTTACTCAAACCCTGTCCCTTTTTCCTTTTTTTTGAAAGTTCCTTTTAGATTAGTAAAACCTTCGAACTATTGAATCCGTAAGAAGCCTTGAAGGAAACAGCAAATCACATCATACCACTAAAAGCTTGTCCACACGTGGAGACCCCACTAAAAGAACCTTGGAGTCCACCTAACTGATCCTTTTTGCAGATCTTCAGCAGTTAGAGACTATTTTCTCAAGAGAGGATAAGATGCCTGTCGGTATTTTATTCTGTGTATGATTGTGTACAAAATACACGTCAACAGAATTGGCGCTAGAAGGAGGGCTTTCTTTAGTTTCAAAGTTCGAAGTCCGAAAATTTTGAAAAGAGAAAAATATTGCAAACATGATCATGAAGTACGATGGTGTTGCCAGATGAAGGACGGAATCAAGTGGTGCAACCCAATTTGCAAGTAGGCGATACCCAAGAAGACATCATTTCCCAATTGAATCAAGTAGCTTGGAACGCAAGGAGAAGTCAAGTCGAATATAACAGAGTCAGAATCATCTTAGAGCAAGAGGAAGACATAGCCGAAGAACATCAAAGGGTCATAGCTAGGAATCTTCGCAATCAAAGGAACGTACAATAATCCTTGCAAGACTTCACGCTGGATCGCATTGGTTCATTCTCGCCCGAGAAACATCAAAGGTTGTTGAGGTCCACACCAGGCATCAAAGATCTAAGTGAACTTCAGTTCACTTCCAAAGCAAAGCGAGTTAAGAGAGAGGACACCCCCAAAGAGTTCGAACTAAGATTGGAAGGATCTCCTGAGTCATCACAAGTTCTTCAAGAACAAGTCCAAGCAGCGATCCAATCTAGTATCCGAGCAATTTCACAAACAAAAAGCCAAGCTAGTTCATCAAGTTCAGTTTCAAGGAATACAATGGCTCATCGTGCTCCACCTCCACCTCCTCCTCCTCATGTACTTAATGGTGCGACATGGCTAGTCAACAATCCATCACCGTTGGAATTTGCAGTTTATCATGATATGCCGAAGAATCCAGAACACTTTTGTTCCAAGTTCAATGTTAGTGATTTCCATCGCACAGCAGAAGATCACATCAAGATGTTCGAGGACCTTCTTCGTAACAGACAAATTGAATATGGAGATGTGGCATGTAGGCTTTTTCCCTACTCATTGGGAGAAGAGGCATACTTTTGGTTTATTCATTTGCCTACAGGGTCCATCAGGACTTGGGACGCGATGAAAGACGCATTCATTGCCAAATTTGGCATCCCAACTACACCAGCAGAGTTATATAGACAATTTGTTGAGGTTCGAAGGAGAGAGCATGAACCTATTACTTCCTTCAATGACAGATTTCACCGAGCATACACAATGCTACGTCCTCCTTATCTTATTGCAGATCCAAGGGAAATTTACTATGGAGCCTTAGATCATCTCACAGCTATGTTCGTAAGGACACATCCAACTCCGAATGATCTAAATGCGGCATATACAAGAGCCATTGAAGTAAGTAAGCACATGGGACAAAACATCACTGGACCACTACTACACATGGGATCCGTCGCAGCACCTAACCAGATGCAAGCAGTTGGCACGGCTTTAGCCAACCAAACTCCAGTCATGAATCCAATTCCGCAAGCGACATATCCTAACGTACAGCCGGCGAATCAGTTGGTCCTTCACCCAGGAGCTCCAATTTCTCAAGCCCCACCCGCTCAACCTGTGTACCTGCAAAATGCTACAAATTCGTCAAGGACACAAGAAGAGAAAGATGAAATGAAAGAGTTGATTGAGCAAGTCAAGAAGTTATCAACTGAGGTCACCCATTTGAGGAACCAGAATAATCAACTCCAGAACATGCAGAGGGCCAACCACGGCCAACACGCGAACAACCAGAATTTCCAAGGCAATAATAATCAAGGATTCAGAAACAATTATCAAGGAAATAACAATCAAGGTTTCCAAAGAAGACCATGGAATACAGCTCCCAACAATGGAAATGTGGTGACGCCCTTGGACAATCCACCAAATGCGCAAAGTCAAGAGAACCCCTCTTCGGGCAAAGTGTTTTTAGCCGAAGCAGCCTTGTCTAGTTGGTGCAGACTCCACAACACGAACCAACATTCCGAGTTGCAGTGCCCTGAGTTCAAGATTGCGGCCGACATTTTCCAACAAGAGATGCGTACTACCAATCCGCCTGAAAATCCTCCCACCACAGGGTACGAAATTGTTCCAACCACGCAGTATGGTCAAGCCATGATCGTTGAAACCTGCAGATATTCACAAGAAGAAATTAGTCAAGAACAAAATGGGAGATTTCCTCCAGAATCGGCCAATGGACCGATGGTACCACCAGGATCTCAGTTTCCGCCAGCATCTGCCAATGGACCTGTAGAGGATTCAGAATACTGTTTCCCACCATTGAACGACAGTGTTTTAGTAGAAGGAATCAAGGAAGTATTCCACCAAGCGTCAGGAGGTGCAAACCAAAGAGTTTATCACAGGAATCAGAGAAATCCCGAACCATTAACGACATCGATTCCTCCAAACAATTTTTCAACTCCGCCAGATCCCCAAGCTAGTAACGTTCCAGAATACCCGCAGAACACTCAAGAATACAGACAAAGGAACACTACGCCTCCTGCGGGAAATGAAATGAAAAGATTGGCCGCCTTGGTATTAGATGAACTTAAGAAAGTCAAGGTGAGTTTACCACTCTATGAGTTGCTCAAAGTGTCTGAAATTAAAGAGACAGTGATCAATAGTTTGAATGAACCTAGTGCAACGAGGTCAAATGTTCAAGCCACTATCAATGTGACTCAAGAGGAAGCCGATTCTCAAGAACAACCCGAGCAAAATGAGTGCATGGTTCAAACTATAACCTTCCCAGCTAAAAAGGAAGATATGTTGGAAGGAAAAGTATTACTCAAAAGAGGCGAAACCAAGAAAGCTCAGCCTACAGTCAAAGAGAACCTCACCGCTAGCTTGGTTCTACCCGAGAAGGAAGTTACAATCAAGAAAGATGTGGTTAAAAAAGGAAAATCTGCAAGCCAAGCCAGTCAATCAAAAGAGGAGAGCCCAGCGAAGGAAGATCACTCAAAGATCAATCAAATTAAACATCAAGAACCAAGTGAAGAAAATTCAGTGCCTTCTCAAGGAAAGGACGAACCGGCCCCGTTCCTGTTATCAGTCAGAATATTTGGAAAGCTATTACACAATTGCCTTTATGATTCCGGAGCCTCAAGCAATGTCATGCCTTTAGCCGTTTGTCAAAGACTTGGAATAACTCCTGCACCTACCAAGAGAAAAGTCACTCAGCTTGACAAGACAGAAGTTCCAGTCATGGGAGAATTGAACAATATTCACATGCAATTGGCCGCAGACCCAAGGGTCCAGAATTTTATAGATATATCAGTAGTGGATATTCCAGATTCATATGGAATGCTCCTGAGTCGAGATTGGTCCCGAAAGTTGAATGGATATGTATCGACCGACTTCGCACACATGTGGCTACCATGGAGAGGAGTCCCGAACCAGATTAAGATTGATAGCACCCCAAGGTTGAGATTGATGATAACTGAATATGGAGAAGACAACGAAGTTCTATTTTTAGAATCTGACCTAGGAATATATAAACCAAAAGTAGAGGAGATCTTGATGATACAAGATATACAAGATGAAAATACCCAACAAGAGGTCATAGAGTCAACTGAGATCGTCATTGAAAGCGATCAAGGATCCGACCAAGAGGACGAAGGGATGTTTGAAAACTTCAGAAGGTTTGTACAAAGAAACATTCAGCAAAGTGTACAACTTGGCAATATAGCATCCGTCCGAGATCTGCTTCTTCCGAATTGGTGTAGAATTCACAATGCCGTCCACTCAGAATTATCTTGTGCTTTATGCCAGACCGCATTGGAGCAAGTGAACAAAAGAATCCCGCAGACACTAATTGTAGAGGAAATTCAAGATTCAGAGAATGAAAGCTCTACAGACACCGAGAGTTCTGTAGAAGATGAAGTTTCGTTCGATACAACAGATGAAAGTCATGAAAGTCCAGAAACAGACAATCAAGAAAATCAGATATGGACACTAAGGTTCGACGGATCTAAGTCCAAACAAGGATCCGGAGCCGGATATGAATTAATTAGTCCTAAAGGAGAAACTTACCTTGCCGCTCACAGATTACAGTTCCCTTGCACCAACAACGTAGCAGAATATGAATCTTTGGTTCATGGATTACTGTTAGCCATCCAAAAGGGGGCAAAGATACTGCAAGTATACGGAGACTCAGAAATCGCAATAAGACAAATCAGGAAGCAATATGTCTGCCATGACAAAAGGCTAACCAAGTATAGAAATCGAGTCTGGGATCTAATTGAAAGTTTTGATGCTTTCAATATCAATTCAATTTATAGACATCAGAATCAAGTGGCCAATTCACTTGCACAGGCCGCGAGCTCATTGATTCCATTAGCAATGGAAGGATTAAAGAAGTTTACCATCGAGTTGATATCAGTTCCTTCAGTCCCAGATAACATCACCAATTTCCAAGTTTTCGAAGATGACAAGCACATTCTAGACTTCCTAACCAGCACGGACATCTTCTTAACACAGATCATAGATGAAGACGAAGTGGGTGAAGCTGAGTTCGATGCCGAAGGAGTCCTGAACTTAAAAACAAACACTATTCCGAAAGGAATGGTCGAATTAGAAAGGATTTTTGATCCTGACAAGTTGAAAGAAAAGAAGAATCACAGTGTAGAAGGCAATATGTGCGACGCGATCAATCTAGGTGACAAGACACAAGTTAAGAATGTTTTCATTGGAAAGTCTTGCACAGCAATTGAAAAGGATGGAATCCTAAAGAACATGAGGGACTTCCCAGATGTCATTGCATGGAGCTATGAAGATCTCAAGACCTACGACACTGCGATTATCACTCACACAATCCCGTTGAAACCAGGAAGCAAGCCATTCAGGCAAAGACAAAGACCCGTCAATCCCTTGTTAGAACCACTGATATACCAAGAAGTAAAGAAGTTACTCACAGCTAAAATCATCTTCCCAGTGAGACACTCGACGTGGGTCGCCAACTTGGTGCCGGTCAGAAAGAAAAATGGAGAGATCAGATTGTGTGTGGATTTCAGAAATCTTAATAGAGCGTCAGAGAAAGATAACTATCCGCTCCCATCATTGGATGAAGTACTACAGATCGTCAATGGATCGCAGATGATGTCCTTCCTAGACGGATATTCAGGATACAATCAAGTCCTAGTCGAACCTGAAGATCGAATAAAGACTGCTTTCACCACCAAATGGGGAACATTTGCCTATAAGAGAATGCCTTTTGGACTCATAAACGCCGGGGCCACATTCCAGAGAGCTATGGATATCGCTTTCAGAGATTTAATTGGTAAAAGAATTATTATATATATGGATGATATCACAGTTTTCTCTAGACAGAGAGAAGATCATGTGGACGATTTGAGAAGAGTCTTCCAAAGATGTAGAAGATACGGTGTCTCCCTTAATCCGAAGAAATGCATATTTGGAGTCACAGAAGGAAAGCTTTTAGGACATGTCATTTCAGAGAAAGGAATATCTATTGATCCTGAAAGGGTGAAGGCCATATCTACTATCAATTTGCCAGCAAGCAAGAAAGAGCTCAAATCATTTTTCGGCAAAATCAACTTCGTCCGAAAATTCATTACCGGATTTGCCGAGATTGTCAGGCCATTGAATGAAATGTTAAAGAAAGATGCAAAGGTCGAGTGGACTCCACAAGCCAGAAGAGCATTTGAAGAAATAAAGACCGCAATCATGGAAGCGCCAGTTTTGATTAGTCCTGATTATCTCAAACCATTTTATTTATATTCCTTCGCTTCCGAATATACTTGTGCCGCCATTCTCACCCAAAGAAGTGAAGAGAGGGATGAAAATCCCATTGCTTTCATGAGCACCCCGTTGAAAGACGCAGAATTGAGGTATCCAAATGTTGAAAAGCAAGCATACGCATTAGTAAAGGCAGTTAAAAAATTCAGACATTACCTCCTGAGAGCCAAGATTTATGCAATAGTGCCTGATGCGGCAGTCAAGACTCTTCTCATGCAAAATGAATTAGGAGAGAGAAGAGGAAAGTGGGTCGCCATTATCCAAGAATTTGATATTGAGATACAGCCCATGAAACTTGTCCGAGGACAAGCTTTGGCACAGACATTAGCGATAGATGGGCCAGGATTAGTCCAACAAATTTATGAATTAGAAGATGTCACACCTGATGAATGGTACAAAGACATTGTGACATATTTGCTTAATCACAGATGTCCTGCTCATATGACACCTACACAAAAGAGAGCATTAAGGTTAAAGTGTCAACATTACGTGCTTCAAGGATCTGTTCTATACCGGAAAAATTATGAAGGGGTATACCTGAGGTGTGTTGGCAAAGACGAAGCAAAGCAGATAATTGAACATTTCCATTCCAAGTTTGGAACCGGACATGGAGCCAACCTCGCCACAGCTCACCAGATCCTAAGAGCAGGATATTACTGGCCTACGCTTTTTAAAGATACGTTCAATCACATTAAGACTTGCCACACATGTCAAGTCGCAGCTATAAGAGAGAGAAATCCTGCCATGCCACTGAATCCCGTGATTGAAGCCAGACCATTTGCGAAATGGGGAATGGACTTTATTGGTGTCATCAACCCCGCATCCTCAGCACAACACAAGTACATCATTACAGCTACTGATTATTGTACCAGATGGTCAGAGGCACAGGCACTTAAGGTTTGTTCTACTGAAGTTGTAATCAAGTTTCTAGAGGAGAACATAATCACAAGGTTTGGATGTCCCTATGCGTTGGTTTGCGACAATGGATCGGCATTCACATCATTGAGATTCTCAAATTGGGCTTTTGAGTACGGGATAACCCTCAAGTTTTCATCAAATTATTATCCTCAGGGTAATGGATTAGCAGAATCTACAAACAAAAATTTGCTCAGCGTAATCAAGAAATTATTAGAGAGAAGTCCAAGAGAATGGCATACCCAGCTGAGATTTGCTTTATGGGCAGACAGAATCAGAACAAAGAACGCATTAGGCATTTCGCCTTATTTTCTAGTCTATGGTCAGGACCCAGTCTTCCCCATGCAACTCAGGATTCCAACCTTGAGATTCATTCAGGAGTACATGGAAGACACTGATGCAGTGCAGGCCAGGTTGACACAGTTGATGAACCTAGAAGAGAAAAGAGATCAAGCACTGGATAACTTTGCTAAACACCAAGGAGTGGTGAAGAGATGGTTTGATCGACAAGCAAGAGTCAAGGCGTTCCGAATTTCGGATCTCGTCCTGTATTGGGACAAAGCTCATGAGAAAAGAGGAGAACATGATAAGTTTGATAAGCTTTGGAAAGGTCCTTATCAAATTTCAGAGATATTGGGAGAAAACGCATTTAGATTGCAGACTTTAACTGGAGAGGACATCCCGTTGCCTGTCAATGGGAGATATCTCAAACATTATTTTCAGTCCTAAAATGCCAAGGCCTTCCCTTGTACATAGTTAGTTTAGTTCGCTTTCGTTTTTTTTTTTTTTTTTTTGTTTTGTTTTGTTCTCGTTTTGTTGTAGTTTAGGTGCTTTTGCTTTTAGGTTAGTTTGTTTTGTCCTGAGGGGTATCCATTTGACATTGGGTGATTTTGTTATATAACGCTTTGACTTCCTGCTGGATTGTTGGATGCATTTGGAAAATCATGAGGTCTTTTGGAATTACTGAGGGTGTTTCTTTTAATGAAGCTTTGAGTCAGGACATATTTGCATTGAAGTAGATTAGCTTATTGAACTCACGTATTATTGTCCTCCAGTTATTATATTTCACACACTTATAATCTCCGAGTCATTATGGTTTACAGGCGAAGCTGTGATCAGTGAAAAATCTAAAGTCTAGCTTCAGCGCCACCGCAATCCTCAAACCCTAGTGAGTTTCACTACTCACGAGCCAAAGAATTGACAGAACTAAAAGGCAGTATCAAAAGAAAAGATGAAAAATGAGAAAAATCAAAAGAAAAGAAATGAGCTAAAAGGAAATATCAAATTGGCTAAAGGGAATTTACGAATAACTCCATCGGGGCTATAGACGCCTGACTGGCAATGGAGCAATATTCGTGAGCTTGTGGCGATAACCTCGTCGGGACTATAGACGTCTGACTGGCAGCGAGGCTCTATCCAGGATGCTTTTGGAGTTTAGACGAACCATGTAGCTTATCACAGGGGAACCTGAAGATCATGATTGTCTTGTTGAGGGGAATTAACGCATTTGCACACACATGGGTAACTGTGGACTTGATACTTTGTCTCAATATGATGGTCTCTTCTTGTAAGTGTTTCTTAACTCCTGGTTTTGTTGAGGGAGGTTTTCTGGGTCTTCTTTTAGAAAGATTGATTCCCAAATGTTTTGCAACATTTCTCAGTGGTGTCGCCAGATGTTGTGACCATTTCACACATCGCCCCATCGCAAATGGGGACCCCCTCTTTTTGCTTGTTTTTGTTCGTTTTCGCTTTCGTTTTTAGGGTTTTGTTAGTTAGTTAGTTGTCTGGATTTAGGGCCAAGCCTTAGGGTTTTAAATTTTGCCTTTTCAAGCCAAAATCCAGTCGCTTTTGAGAGCTTTTTTGAGCTTCTTTCCTAGAAGCAAATTTTTGAATGCAATGAATTCGCCAAAATGGTCTAATTTTCAATTGGAATGTTCATGCAGAGCTTAAACTTGTCTAAATGATGACCGTCAATGTGAATTTTTGTCTGATTGAATATTTTGACCAAATTTTGACTTTTTTGAAGTTTGATCCTGGGCATTGGAATTGATTTGTTTTCGCCTCGTGAAGTGTTAAAATGTGAAAAATCTTGTTATTTTGGCCTGTAGGAGCAAAATCGCTCCTGTCCCTCAGTGAAGGACGGGAGCTCAATTTCAAATATCTCATTGTCCTTGCAGAGCCCAGACAAATTTTACGTTTGAAGTGATGAAGAACGACGAGATCTTTTCATTGAATATAAATTGAAGATTTTCATGAGCACAGAAAGGTCTCCAGAAGGAAAATCGCTCCTGTCCCTCAGTGAAGGACCGGAGCTACAATTCAAATTTCGCCATGCCCATGCAAGATTTTGATAGCTCAGCAATTGGAGGACGTCCGAAGGAAGATACTTTGCCAAATGAATATAATTTGAGATGCAAAAAATGGAGAAAAATGACCTATATTGACTAAATCGCTCCTGTCCCTCTCCAAGGGACCAGGGCGAGGTACCTTGCAGCTCTCGTCCCTCTCCCAGGGACCAGAGCGATTCCCTCCATTTTGCAAAAACCAGACAAGGGTCAAGGCAAGTTTACGTTCAAAAACGAAGGAGAACATGAGATGAACGCATTGAATATAAATTGAAGATTTTTGGGACGTCCATACCAGTGTTAAATGCCTAGTTCGCTCCTGTCCCTCTCCAAGGGACCAGGGCGATACAATGGTAAAGATACGTCCCTCTCAAGTTCAAGGTCGTCCCTCCAAGGTTCAAGACCGATCCAAGCCAGGACAAAAGGTGGCGAGGACATTTCAAGGCATTTACATCAAGCGCAACGTTACAAAGGTCATCACATGGAAGGATTTGTACTCTAAAGACCTAGATCGCTCCTGTCCTTTGGCAAGGGACCAGAGCGATATCTACATAATGGCGTAGATTTCAAAAGGCGAACAAAGTTTCGAGCAACCAAGAAGGTCGAAAGGACGTCATTTCACGCAATGAAGTTGATTGCAAGTTGGTACAAACAAGAACAAGCATATAATGATGAACTTCGCTCCTGTCCCTCAGGAAGGGACCAGGGCGATGTTAGATGCATTGACCATTTCATGCAAAATTTACGTAAGGACAAGACATTGCAATATTTTAGAGGGTCCATGGTACGACAACAAGATGATAAACAAGAGTTTTGAACGTTAAATAATCACCAAAATGGATCTAGGAACCATATCGCTCCTGTCCCTCTCCAAAGGACCAGGGCGATTTGCTTTGGATTCCTTGTTTGTTTCAAGTTCAAGCTAAGTCAAGATGTCCTAAGATAGCATATGGTCCAAGGCATCGTTTGAAGATAATTTGCAAGGGTTTTGAACGTCCAAACATTGCCAAATAATGTAAAAGCCTCACATCGCTCCTGTCCTTTGGACAAGGACCAGGGCGATCCTATCAAAAACGCTCATATTCCTCCAAAATCGAAACAAGGCGAGGTTAAGCAAGACAAAGGACGGCGTTTGGAAAACATCACAATGAAGGATCGAAGGTCAAAAATGCATATTGAACGTGAAAAAATCAAGATCGCTCCTGTCCTTTGGACAAGGACCAAGGCGATGCTATTAAAACACTCCCGTCCCTTCAAAGATCAAAGCGAAGCAAGGTTAGGTAAGGTGAAGGACGACGTTTGAAGGACATTACCATGAAGATCGAAGTACAAAGTTGACAAGGCCAAGGAAAACATGTGGATCGCTCCTGTCCCTCTTCAAGGGACAAGGGCGATGATCCTTATAACATCGAAGGTACCTTGCAAAAGCAAATGGAAATAAGCGCAAAGGACACAAGCAATGATATTTCGAAGGTCAAAGATGCGAGATGGACATGAAAACAAGAAGATCGCTCCTGTCCTTTGGACAAGGACCAGGGCGATATGCACTTAAAGGACACCCATATGCGCACACAAGGCGATCAAATTCGAAGGACCATCAAGGTGATCGATTTTTAACGTGGAGATGAAGGAGTTGGACGTAAGAAATGCAAGAATCATGCCAAAGATGGTGAATCGCTCCTGTCCCTCTCCAAGGGACCAGAGCGATGAGGTACGTCCCTCTATTTACATATTTTTTGGCGCCAAATTAAATAATTTGAATTTACTTTAAATGCTAAATCAATTTAAAAAATTGAAAATCCATTTTTATTGGCATTTAATATGGCGTTGACACTTATTAATTATTTTTGCCTTATTTAAAAAACCGAAATTTGCAATTTAAAAACGCAAGGCATTAGTAATTAATTCATTAATTAATAAAAAAAAATCGATTTGAGCACTCATATATGGAAGTCGGCCTTGTTATGTCATTGCAAATCATTTAAAAATCGTTTGAAATTGTTATATTTCATCAAGTCGGCCAAAGAGATAAATCGATGAGAGCGCTATATATATAGGGGGGTGAAAACTATTATTTTCACATCATTATTTTACCTCTCTACATGCGAATCAAGGAAGACAAAGGAAAGTGTTAAGTGTGTTTAAAGATAGTGCGAATATTATCCAAGGTGGTGCGAGTTTCATTCATCCAAGGGTGGCGCGCTTAGCTATCAAAGGTGGTGCGATTCCAAACCAAAGGTGGTGCGAATTTGAAGATCACGCCTAAGGCGAATTTGCTAAAGACTTGGAGATTTATTTGTGCGAATTTGAAGATCCATTTGAGACCACGTCCAAGGCGATAAGTGAAGATCACATTCTATCCAGAGGTGGCGAAGTATATTTTGAGGGAATCATATTGAAGATTATCTTATACCTCAAATTTTGCCTAGGCGAATTTTGTTTTTGCATTCTAGAGTTAGCTCTCTGTCGAGGTATGGCGATTTAATTATTATTGTTTTATTCATTCATCGTCATATTTCAAATTTTGATCCTTGAAAATCTCTTAGCTCAATCGTTGTATTTTAGGAAATGATAACTCTAGGGACTTATCATGAGGTTTCCTAAAATCTATCTCTCTTATCTACGTTATTTATTGCAAAATCTATTTCTTATAATGAAATGTTGTGTAGGTATGGCGACCCCAAAGGCGGGAGCATCCACCAGTCGCTCGGCTCTCATGAAAGAAGATCAGAAGACTGAAGAAGTGGAGACCAAGATCGTGTCCAAGTGGAACAGCATTGGAGATACAAACTTGGGGAACTTTAACACGAAGAAGTTCCGAGAGGTCCCTTACATCGGCAAGCCATCACCTGTCGCCCGGAGAATAATAGAAAGTGGCATCATTAAGGCGGCCGGTTTTCCTCCAGCCATTCAGTGTCACGAGTTGATGATCGAGTGTGCCCGTCATTACAATCCACAGTCCAGGACCATTGTGTCCAATGAGGGAAATATTTTGGCGTACCTTTCAGAGGAGGCCATAAGTGAAGCCTTCCATCTTCCAGAGCACAGGGACATGATATACAAGAGCATTGAAGGAGCTAGATCAGTGTACGATGATGATCCAGATGCTTGCCTAAGCATAATCAACAAGAACTGGCTACTTAAGAGTCGTCCCCGTCTGAGCAAAGTACCGAACACACCACACCGGATCGATTTCCAAGAGGAGTACAGAGATTTGATTACCATGCTCAACAGAGTTACAGGAGCACCTCATGCCTTCTATTTTGAGAAATGGATGTTTTATTTCATCCAGGTGATTGTTCAAGGGAAGGGTACAATACATTGGGCTAGGATAATTAGCCATTGCTTAGACGTACAGTTGAGAAGACTCAGGGCTACTAAGTCCTTCCACATGCCCTGAGTCCTTCCACATGAGTTCATATGTCATCTATACCTTAATCAGGAGCGTTGAGTACGCAGGACTACCTCACAGAGGAGTGATTGGAAGAGGACCCGGCGAGGTCAGAGTTTGTGAATCCTATACTCACTTGCATCATCCACCAGGGAAGAACTACAAGTTAATCAATGATACTTTCACGATGAACATCACCAGGACGTTGCAAGGAGGGATTCACAACAGATTATCTCAGGATGCCCAGGAGCTAATCAAGAGGTACGGTGCTTGGTTCATTCAGTTTCCCAAGTTCACTTACATTAGAGTGTATGGATGTCCTTTACCTCCATACATGTTGCCGAGGTACCCGACAGACAGGATTGGAGTTCAGGTACCTATTATTTTGGGTAATTCAGTTGAGGTATGTCCCAATGTCTCAGTCATGGATGATGCAGAGAGGGAGTTAGCCTTGTATCCTTTTTCATCTTTTGCTTGGAGGAATAGTTTTGATCCTCATGGACATTTAGAGGAGACAGTCGGTAGAAGATTTAGACATGAGTACCAGATTGAAGATTTTATGATGAATCTCCTAGATGATCTCGAAGTGAAACGAAAGATACATTCTAGATTGCCTCTGGATTTCATCAGGAAATGTAAGATTTACAGAGTAGCCGACCAAGCTCAGGACAACGGCAGGCACATCCAATCTTCATATGATAGAGAAAGCAAAACAATAAGTTTGAATTGGAATGAGCCCGAGGCCGTGGATTTAGATGAATTGATGGCACCAGTCTTGTCTTGTACTCGCAGATGGGTAGATGTTCAGCATCAGAAGTTGAGAGAACAAGGCATAGCCATGTCTTTTACTTTGGAAGAAAAGCCATCCGAAGGTGGAGCCAGTGTTAGTGAAGGCAATCCTAATCCTAGGAATTCAGGTGAAGGTAACCTTCGATGTGCCAGTGAGGGCAATCTCCATTCGAGAGGTTCAAAGAGAAAGGAAAGATCAGAAAAGAAAGAGCCTTCCAAGAAAAAGCAAGGTGCTAACAAAGATCAAACACCAGGTACTTCTTCCAGGCCAGAAGATAGAACAGTTCGAGTGGAAGAATCCATGGAATCGATGGTACAGAATGACAGGCAGGAGGAAGAACAGGCACAGCATGTTTCATCAGATGGATCTCTCCAAGACTATGATTTAGAAGAAAATAATGAAGTAACATCTCCTCCCAGACAAGAAGAAGTAGTACACAAAGAAATTCAAGTTCAAGAGACAAGATCAAATATCCCAGATTGGTTGAAGGAAAGATTGACTAAGGTGATCGTAATTGAGGACGAGGACAGTGTAATCGATCTAGAGAGCCTTGTTGGACGCTCACATATGACAACAGAGAAGAAGAAGGCTACAAAGATGTCCAAGGTGATTCGAGATGAGACTGGATCTAGAAAACTGCAGATAGCTACACCGGCGGCAGACAAATATGAGGGTGAGATCCTAGCAGAAGACTATCATATACAGACTATTGAGTTAGGACCATCCACAGCAGAGCAGACTTTAGATGATGCCACCGACACATTTGAGGCATTGAAGGATAAATTTAGAGAAGAAGTAGAGAAGAATAGAAAGCTTGAGAAAGAGGTCGGTGCATGGAGAACATATTTCAGTCACATCAATGAACCTTTGGGACGTCAGGATCCAGTTAGATCACCATTGCAGGCATTGCCCCTTCAATCAATCAATGAAGCAGAGAGATTTAGGAATATGGTCCAGCGTACATGTAATTGGATGGATAGATCTCACACGGTGGCCATTGAGTTTATTACAAGGATGTCGAAGATCACCCATCAGGCTAACCAAGTCCTTGAGATAATCCACAGACTGATGGCAACAGTAGATGCATTTGCCCATACCAAGGACGTTGTCATTCCTGTTTTGAAAGTTATAAGACATACATCCAGAAGAATTTTAGCACAAGAGAAGATCTTGGAGGGCGATTCTCACAGTTTGTTTCAGTGGTCAACCTTACTCCATATAAAGAGTGTTCTCTTTGAGGACATCAGTATTAGATGTGGTCAAGTTGAGGAGGTGATCAATCCGATCCAGGACAGAGTATTTGAGGTACTTCGTACCATTCTTGGCAGAAGGATCGAGGTCGAGACAGATGTGGATTTACAAGAATTTGAAGATAGAATCAAGATCATCTTTCGCAAGGACGCAGATGTTACAGATGAGCAGTATGATCAGATGTATGCCACCATGCTCCTAATTGATAGAACTAAGGAACTTGAACCTACTTGGGACACAGCTCTTCTAGATGCATTTGATCAGGTTATCCACTTAGAAGAGAGTATCAAGAATCTTCCCGAGATTCCAAGCACAGAAATCGAAGGAATTGTGACAAAATTCATTGCATATGCTAAGAGAGAGAATTGGAAGGGGAATAAGATTCTAGATGAAAGGTTGTTACAGATGACATGACATCTTAATTCTCATTGGCTGATACCTCCTAGATTTTTGTGCCAAATTTAATATTTGGCTATGTATTTAATGTTGTTCAGTAAAAAGGAGGTCATTTGTAACAAACCCTAATTAGGGTTTAAGTGTCATGATCTTGTCCATTGATTTACTTTCAATCTGGACCTTTCATTGTAACTGGGGATGCTATTTATACCCCCATTTTTCATTTCATTTATAACAGAATAGTCAATAGAGAAATAGAGAATAGAGTTGTAAGCAATTTTTATGTTGTAGCAAGATTGAGTCTTGAAGAGAGAAGTTCAAGCAATTGTTGTATATGATGACTTGGAAATCAATAAAATATTGAAGTTATGGTGTTTTGTTGCAAGTTTCTTGAGTTATCTTCATGGTTGTTGGATGTACTTGAATCACGCTCAATCAAAGTAGTTTGTTAATTTGAAAGACTAAGTGTGAGATTTGATATTTGGTAGGATTCGTAATCCAAACCACTAGCTTCTTGCTGATTGTAAGAAAGCCTTGCGTGGTCGACTGGAAAACGTTTTGAGTCCTTAGCCTTCAAGCATTTTCGCATCTAGGATATGTACCTTCGTAGTAGTGTCCTTGGTCTTTGATGCATTTGAACACCATTATTACCTTAGAAGATCGCACTAATTTCAGTTGAGTTGTTATCTTATGGCAAAATTGAAATTGGTTGAGTCTTGCCAAAATCTCATTCATGCTAAGTCGTTCATAGGATTAGACTAGATTAGATTTACTCAAACCCTGTCCCTTTTTCCTTTTTTTTGAAAGTTCCTTTTAGATTAGTAAAACCTTCGAACTATTGAATCCGTAAGAAGCCTTGAAGGAAACAGCAAATCACATCATACCACTAAAAGCTTGTCCACACGTGGAGACCCCACTAAAAGAACCTTGGAGTCCACCTAACTGATCCTTTTTGCAGATCTTCAGCAGTTAGAGACTATTTTCTCAAGAGAGGATAAGATGCCTGTCGGTATTTTATTCTGTGTATGATTGTGTACAAAATACACGTCAACACTACCCCAGCTATCCATTGGTTGAATTTTCCAGAGAAGACATGTGTCCAATTAATACAATTATTTCATTGGTCAAGCATTAAATGTTATGTAATGGTTGTAACAAACCCTAATTAGGGTTTTCATTATTGAATCTTGGCCATTGATCTCAAATTGATCTTAGCCATTGAATTGTATTAAGGGCACTATATAAGCCCCGACTCTTCATTTTGTAAGGGCAGTTAGAAAGAGTTAGAAAGAAGTTAGTGAATAGAGAGTAGTTAGAAGGTGATTAGCTAGTTGATAGAATAGCAATTAGAGTAGAGTAGAGAAAGAAGGCAAAGATTGTTGCCAAGATGTTGTTGTAAAAGACTTGTAAAACTTCATTGAAGAAATGGTGAAATTTATGGGTCGATTCGACAATTTGCATGGTCTCTATACTTCTCATATTTGATTTCATGTTATTAGATGAGTGGAAGAAATGTGCTTGATTGATGGTGGAATTCGTATATCCATACTACTAGCAGTTTGTTGATTGTAGACTTGCCTTGTGTAGTCAACTGGAATCATTCAGCTTAAGCTTAACTTCAATTGTCGCTTCTTCATTGATATGCATCAACCTGATGGTGTCTATGCCTGCAGTGATGATTTGAACATCATAAAGTTTTCCTTCGAAGATCGCACTAACCTTGTGGAGATGGTCCTGGGATGTCAAAACAAGACTTAGTTAGAATTTCATCAAAGATCATTCATTGCTCTTACATTCTTAGTGTTAGGATTAGATCCTTTCCTCGCCCTCGTTTTTTTTTCCTTTTTTTTCAAATCTAAGGCAGTGAAATCCTGTGTTCCAGCAATATTCAAAGCAAATCAGATGTTCAATCATCAAGTGTAAGTCCCCTTGTGATTCCAGCAAATCACATCATACCACAGAGAGCTTATCCACACGTAGAGATCCTACAACAAAGAACCCTGAAGTCATCCCGATTGATCCTTTTCGCGACATCTTTAGCATTCGGAGACTTTATTCAGAGAGGATAAGGTACCTTTAGGTATTTTATTCTGTGTTTGGTCGTGTACAAAAAACATGTCAACAACACCCAACAAGCCATATTGGTGAAGTGGAGGGTGAACAGAAAAAGTGTTTAAGTATATAGACTATAGATGAGGCCAAAGTTTGAGGATAAAGCAGATCATGTCGCTTACACAAATATGGAGCAATAAATTGTCATCAATCATAAATGTCCAGTGAAATCAAAAGATGTGACACATATCATTTGTCAAGTGTTTCTCATCTTAACAGTGGATTGTGGAGTACAATCCGAAACATCAATGTAAAATTTAACAAATTTATTTTCAGAAACTCTTCTACTAAATATATCAAAGTTCCCTATGCTAGATCAATGCCTTTTCCTTTGTTGGCATACATTAACTAGCACAATGCCTCTTCCCTTCTTTACATAAACGAAACTATGACTCCGATTGGAAGATCCCAATCCAATTCAGAGATCAAAAGATATCCCTTACTAGTAAAGACATATTTGCCTACAACAAGGTCAAAAACACATCAGGGATCCAAATGCCTTATTTGATCTAGCCAAAACTACAGCTCCTGAGAACAATGCCAAAGTGATGACACATTACAACTCCTGAAAATAACTAATACTTAGAATCCAAAAATCAAAGCAAGCAACAAATTATTTCATTATAATTGGTTTCTTCTAAAAATAAAGCTTGAATTTTCATTTCAGTTGAGATCTAAGTGAAATTCAGATCCAGAATGAAATTGATTTGGAGTAGAAGAAAAATAAGGATAGTACTTACTTCAAATAAGCTGAAGGTACCGCAACCAGAATGTGAATCACCGGAGCATCTTCCCCTCAGCCTCCGCGGTGGATATTAGTAGCAGATTGTTAATTATTTCCTTGAAAAGCACGCTGTTGTCACTCATTCGACACATGGAAGTTGCAAAAAATTTATTGTCAGAAATATTGTACGGCACGTTGTACGATATTCCAAGGTATATGGAATGAACCCCAAATTCTTTGGATTGAAGTTGCGCCTTTCAAATTCCTATACCTAGCTCGCAAGCAAGGCAGCGAATTACCAAAAAGGTGCCATTCATGCTTCTATCTATTTTCTTTCCACAAGATTCATGCGATTACATTCTTACGAAAATATAATTGTTCTATTTTTTAATTTTATCTATTTTCCTTCCACAAGATTCATGCAATTACATTTTTCAAAAATATAATTGTTTTATCTTTTTATTTTATTTTCTTATAAATACAATTCTATCTCTATCTTTTATATATTTGATAATATCATGATTCCTTTGTCAATGGAGGGTACTAGATAATTAACTCTTATCTATCCTTTTATCTATTTTATTTATTTTCTTTCCATTAGAGCTATGTAATTAGCTTTTTATTAATTTTTTAATAATTGAATGATAGTCATGGAACCACATTCTTTATATTATAAGATTTAAGTACCTTTAAAATGGACAAATCCAAAAGTTCACATTTTTATTTTAAGCAAGGGCAAAAAGTATAGACCAAGACATGATGATTGCTATGCTCACTTTTAACATGTGAATGTGAACACAAACTCAATTTGTTTTTTTTGTTTTTTGTTTTTTAATTAACATATAGCATGATCAACATGAAACACAATCCTATGCACCTATTTTTCGTTGCACTTGCAATTAAATGTGAGGTAGGAGACATATGTGATTGAAGGACCACTCCACACACTTAGTGAAAAGGCTTACCCAAAAAGGAAAAAAAATAGGTGACTCGTAGACGTCACCTCAATGGGGGACATCCAAGAGTCTCTTCCTTTAAAATTATTTTGAATTAATGACAATGATAGAGCCTCCATGATGAGACCTAACTTCAAGAAGAATTAAATCAAGTAGACAACTAAAATTATTATACATTTCTAAAATCTTAGTTAATTGAAGAGATGTTCAACCCATAATCAAAAGTTACCACCATCGAATTGTTTCCTTAAGAGTGAACCTTCTAGTTACATTATATAAACTAGAGTTCATTTGATTTGAAGAAAAAAAAGAATAAATTGATGATTTTTTGAGTATTTAAAAAAATCAAATAGGGAACATTTATGGTTTCTCCTCAAAATCTATTTTGTTTAATTTATTTAAAAGGATTCAATGACATATATAATATTAAAAATTAATATCAAGTTCTCAATAATTCACCCTGTAACGAAATTAAATTATGAGTGAACCTTCTAGTTACATTAAATAAACTAGAGTTCATTTGATTTTAAGAAAAAAAGAATAAATTGATGATTTTTTGAGCATTTAAAAAAATCTAATAGGGAACATTTATGGTTTCTCCTCAAAATCTATTTTGTTTAATTTATTTAAAAGGATTCAATGACATATATACTATTAAAAATTAATCTCAAGTTCTCAATAATCCACCAAGTAACAAAATTAAATTATTGGACTGGAGATACTTTCATTCACATGTTAAATATGTTGGAATCCAAGAACACTGAGAGGGGGGGTGAATCAGTGTTCTACCAAAATGATCAATTTTAATCTTATTAAAACATGTATACACCAATCGGTATAACGTTACATATAGAATTGAAAGAAGTAAAACAACCAATAAGCCAATCACAAAAATGAATACCATAACACATAGAATTATACATCGAAAACCTCAAAGAGGAAAAACCACGGTGGGATTTGTGACCCACAATATCAATCCATTGGCCATATGAAGAGATATTACAAAATATAGGGGCCTACACTTGCAGGAAGGCTTATAGCCTAGAGCACACTACTCAATCACAAAAGGGAGCCTCATTGACTATGCACAAATCCATACTACAATCTGGAGAAATGATTGAACTGCCAAGATAGCATCTTTTATGCCTAAATACAGTTCCGGTTAAGTTATGTCTATTCCAGTCTGAAACCCTAAACCCTTATTGGAATATCTCTTAAATAAATATCCTCACATACATGATCTCTCTCATATGTTTCACATTATGTATCATTATCTTATTCTCCTATCCATCCATATATCAAAGTGATCTAACCAACTAACCTATATACCCTTTACAATTCATCATGCCTTATGTCGACTTACAAAGATAATTACAATATGAATATACATGTTGGCTCAATAACATAAATACATGAATATCAAAAACAATTGCCAATGCCAGATCCAAAAGATGTTGGCCTCCAATACCGATAACCTGATTCTAAACCATATCGGCCTGCAGTGTCAGTAATCAAAGAAATCTATTCAACCTGTTGGTGTTGGTGAAGTGTTTGTATGAAGTGCCTGTCGGTACACAACTAACCCAAAATATGAAGCCGAAACAAGTTGCCATGTTGCCATCAATGGTAACATATTGAAACCAACCAATTGAGTGTCAATTGCCAACAATCTCCCCCTTTGGCATTGATGGAAACACTCATGTGAAAAATGATCATGGTTTCCATCTGTTGGTTTCATCCTGAACATGCTCCCCCTGAGCTGAATATCCATCAATACAAAATACTCCACACCTCCATAATTTTTCACCTATACTCCCCCTAATGTATACAACTCCCTTTTTCTTTTTCACATCTACATCATTCCCCCTTTGACATCAATACCATCAAAAATACCAAAAAGAATACAAAAAATTGGGATGAAGAATGAAAGACTGTACAATGAATATGTCCCAAAATACCTTACCAAAGTTGAATGTATTTGAAAATATCTAGATAGGACTTCTCCAAAAGCTCAAGATAGGTATCCCAACCTGATTTAAAAGTGTTGGAAATAGATACAAGTCCATTTAGCATATTGGCAAATGACTCTTTCTCATTAAGCACTATCGGTGTGGGCTTACCAACCAAATCTATACACTCCTTCTTATGTACACTTAAGGAATCCAGCCGGGGACTCACCAAACCTCTAAGACTTCTGACTCTCCTTATGATTTTATCTTTTTCTTTATCAAGAGCAAAAACTTGGGCTTCCGAAACCAAAATTTGACCATTAATGAATTCAATCCATCAAAAGAATTGGCTATACATGCAATCTCCTCCTGAATATCCTTAATCTTTTTATCTATCTCAGTTGTGAGTAAACCTATATTACAACATATTCTGTAGATATTAGTACACTGCCTCAATGCATTATCTATCAATTTCAAATTTTCATTAATCTTCTTCCTCTCAGACTCAATCACTTGATCAAATGTAGCTCTTTTTGCCTGTGTGAACCTCTCCAGTACTTGTCAGTTTTATATCTGCTGCAAGGATTGAAAATCCTTTGAAATGTGCTCTACGATTGTCTTAAGCTTGTCGGATGGGCTCGCTTCTCTGTCAAACTTGCACTCTGGGACAAGTCTATGCAAAATAGTGATAGAATGGTCAATAACACCTTTATCCATAGATACCTCCTTCAACATTTTTTGTGCAGCCATCATCATGAGTTCGGTAGAACTCATCTCGATTATTCTTTTCTTTTCAACCTGTGAGGTGTCAATTGACAAAAATGATGGACTTACTACCAATTCCCTATCGGATTCCCTTTTCTTATCCTCTAAAGTTTTAACCTTTATAGCTTCCTCACTTGCATTGTTGGCTTTGCCACTTGGTGCAGTCTCTGTAACTGTCGGTTCCTCCCTGGGAACTGTGACCTCATCCTGTACATTTGTATCCAGAGGATTGTTTTCCTCAACATTAATAACTTGTACATTATCAACCTTTACACTCTTTGTATCTACCGGTATCTCAATATTTACCTTTACATCTGTATCTATTGGGGGCTCGATATCTACTATCTTAATGTTTTTCAAATTTGAGGGTGAAGTACCCATAATACCTTTTCCTTTCCCTTCAATCGAGATGTCTGTTGTCTATGTCTTAGGTTCTGGTGAAGTATAAAAACCATGGTTCTCTTCAAAGAATTTAACCCATGTCTTGTGTGTCTCCTTGATTATCTAATTTACTCTACCTAACATAAGATTGATTATTTTATGCTTGTTGTTAAAGATTTTCCTATTTGCAACCTCAAGTGTCTTGTCCATCTCCTCTGGAGCAATAGAAACACAAACAGATAATAACTCTTGAATCTTTATATGCATGTCCTCTTGCATTGTTGATAGTCTTCTAGCATCTAATATGTCATACAACTATGCCGGTATTTGGTCTTCAATTTCTAACAAGGCTTTCTTATATATATCCAAATACAACAAACTGAGCATCAAGAAACTGAGCATCAACTTCATAACCCATTTCCTCAATCCAAATCTTTCGGGGCCTTATAGCTTCCATCAAAGTTTCATCTTTCTTGACCATGAAGCATATGTCGGTTGAGTAGTTCTCAACAATGTGTTTGGGAGCCCTCATCCTAGAATTCATAGCCTTTTGAAATGCTTTAAAGTAACCACACACTTTGCCATCTCTTTGACTACCCAATGTAGCAATTGACTGTTTTAGTTGCCTCCCTACCGGGATATCAAATGCCCATTTTCATTTCCCAAAATCGGGAGTCTCATTGATGAAAAATAGCATTAAACAGACAATTAGGTTACCATAGCGGATTGTTCCTTTCTTTTCTCATTTAATCTTTCTTAGGTTAATCAACAATTCATCCAACATCCAACCACATAGATCTAACTTCTCATTCTCCCTCATCATTTTATGAGTTGCATAAATGTAGGAGCTAGAAACAGAATTCAATCGATTTGATTGTGTTACCTTGTAACCGATGACCATGCTTCTGAATCTATTGTTTGTGTTGGTGATAGTATTGATCCTCATTGATTGCTTGTTTGATGTTGCACTGATAATCTTGTTGACCTAATCATTTGAAACTTTCTCATCCGGACGTTGTCCAACCTACGGTAAACCGGTGATTGCCCTGATGGTATCTTTTGTAATCTTATACGGTCTATCCAACCAAATAAACTCTCCATGCACCCTTCTTAAAACATACCTAATAATTTTATCTTCAAATTCTAAAATATCCAAAATGCCAGTAAACCCTAAATCCATTATATGTTGGTATTCGAGCTTAATCTTTCCACAATCTCCCATTATCTCATTCATGTACATGCTCTTAATATCAGTCATTCACAGATCCTTAATATGATAGTGAATATAAGCTCTTACATCTTCAACATACACGACTCCTTCCGGGACACAGGAAAAAACTCCAACCGAATCATCTAGGCTAGCAACATGTGGATATCGCTTGAAAATCGGTCTAGGATGCTCCTTGACCTCAATAACAATCGGATTTGCAACAAATATAGGTACAGATGATGATCCCACTTCCATGATTGCAGATAAATACCTGTGAATAGCTGTCAGTGAAAAATCCTAAAGACCTCTTCCAATCGTTGGTGAAATTGCTCGAGATGATATCGATCACTCTGAATCGCCTTAGACTTCTTTTGAATCTCTTTGAATCACTCTGAATTGCTCTGAATGCAAAGTGATCAGAAATGAAGTGAATTCGACCTTTTATCCTCCAAGAAACCCTAATCTTTCATTAACATCAATGACTTTCGGTGGAAGATACCGGATCTCGATCAAACATCTCCATGCCAAATAAGTATCTCCAATGTCTGGAACATCTTCCAGAACCTCTTCCTGGGGCATATGCAATATCTTCATGAATTTTTGTACCCCTAAGGCATCTGCCTTAGTTACTGGATGAGCTTCTTGTTGGTGCAGGAGCAATCTCCTCTGTCGATTGAGTAACTAGTGCATTACCATCTGCTGATTGTTCTTCTGACTTCCTGACTCATCTCTGGGTATGATCTTGTCGGATTTCATTAACCTTTTCTTTTCCTTTCTCATTTGATCCTCCATTACCAACCAGTGGATTTCTGCTTCTACAGAACTTAGCAATACGTCCAACCTCATTACATGCACAACATGTAACACTGTTCTTTTGAATTGATTTGTTAAAACTGATGTAATTGCTTGACCTACACTGATTAGCCATATGTCCAAATTTTCCACATTCATAACACAACATTCTTTCTGCAATCTTTTGTCTTATGACCATACTTATTACATTTAGAACATTGACCGAGAGCAGAATCAGGGTTCTAATTTTCTCTGTTTCTACATTGCCTAGCCATGTGACCAAAGTTATTACAAACAAAGCATCTATCATTAAATTTATAAGCATTAAACTATCTTACCTATGCCTTATGATTTTGATCTTCATTTGCAGTATCAGAACTCTATCCTTGTTCAAATCCTAGTCCACTGGAATCTCCATTCTGCCTTTGTCTCTTCAATAACTCATATAGCTATGTTGAACTAATCTTGAATTTATCTTTATACTCACTTGCAATAGTCATATCATCTCTCAGAATTATCATTTGTCTCTCAAGCTCTTGTTCATTACTCTGGGATTGTACTAAATCAGTTCTTAACATATCATTCTCATGAGCCAACCTTCCACATTCTTCAAATTTGTTTTTCAGAGATACAACAAGATTTTCTTTCTTTTTCTTCTGGTCCTCAATCTCTTTAGACATCCTCATAGTTATAGCTTGCATTTCATTCCTCATAACCATGTTCTCCTGACTTAGCTTTAGACATCTCTCATTAAGTGTATCTTTCTCATCATTATCCTTATTCTGCAAAAATTCCTTCCTCCTAGCCTGAACAAATGACAGTCTCTCCCGTAGGACAAGAATGAACTCCTGAGCAGAATTCAACTCATCTTGTAGATTCATTTTCTTCATACTTTCAACATCATAATCTTCAAGTGCCACCTCAAGTTGCTTCTTCAAACTCATATCCATGGATTCTGGATTCTAGATCTTCCTCAAGTTGTTAAACTTCCTTTGAGGCACAAGGCTCTGATACCAATCATTGGAATCCAAGAACACTGAGAGGGGGGGGTGAATCAGTGTTACCTTATTTAAACATGCATACACCAACTGGTATATCGATACATATAGAACTGAAAGAAGTAAAGAAACCAATAAGCCAATCACATAAATGAATACCATAACACACATAATTATACATGGAAAACCTCAAAGAGGAAAAACCATGGTGGGATTTGTGACCCACAATACCAATCCACTGGCCATATGAAGAGATTACAAAATATAGGGGCCTACACTTGCAGGAAGGCTTATAGCCTAGAGCACACTGCTCAATCACAAAAGGGAGCCTCACTGACTACATACAAATCCAGACTACAATCCAGAGAAATGATTGAACTCCTAAGATATCATCTTTTATGCTTGAATACAGTTATGGTTAAGCTCTATCTGTTTCAGTATGAAACCCTAAACCCTTACCGGAATATCCCTTACATAAATATCCTCACATACATGATCTCTCTCATATGTTTCGCATTACATAACATTATCCTATTCTCCTATCCATCCATTTATCAAAATGATCTAACCAACTAACCTATATACCCTTTACAATTCATCATGCCTTATGTTAGCTTACAAAGATAATTACAATATGAATATACATGTCGGCACAATAACATAAATACATGAATATCAAAAATAATTGCCAAGGCCTGCTCCAAAAGATGTTGGCCTCCAATACCGATAACCTAATTCTAAACCATGTCGGCCTGTATTTTCGGTAATCAAAGAAATCTATCCAACCTATCAGTGCCTGTGCCGGTGTCGGTGAAGTATTCTGTGAAGTGCTTGTCGGTACACAACTAACCAAAAATATGAAGCCGGAATAAGTTGCCATGTTGCCTTCAATGACAACATATTGAAACCAACCAATTGAGTGTCAATTTCCAACAAAATATGGGTGTCGTAAAGAGTAATAAAAGATTCCTCTTGAAGTTCGAGATATAATGCTAAACAATTTACAATTGGGGATTGATGTTAGTAGTTAAGATTGAAAATAAATTTATCCCATTGACATGATAAACATTGATACTAAACAATGGATCTTATTTAAATAGAATTATAGCACCGTTTATAATTAAGAAATTATATTAATTTAGAGATAACATTTTGTTGTCAATTAAATTTTAAATTTATAAGATAATGATGAATTGCACTTAATTTCGTTATTTCAAAACTAAATTAAAAAACAATGACTTAAATTATGAGATCATGAATCCATATTTTAATTCCTACTTTAATTAAATAATTTTAACTTAAATTAAACCAAAGAAAAAAGAAATAAAATATTAATTCCTTAATAGATTGAACTTCTAATCTTGATCTTTGAGTGGAATTAAAAGTTAACCCTTATATCTAGTGTATTCCAATGAACTCTAAACCGTGAAGATGCTTCCATATAATAGATATTACATTATTTCATACTCCCTTTTTCTTGGAGTTGAAGGGTTCAAGAGAAAAGAAAAGAAAAAGTGCATAAAATGGAGGAGGTTTTTGGCACCTCTCATTCAAATTGAAGATCCTTCATCACTTCTATTAATATGTGGTTCTTCCTCATGCCATGAAATGTTCTTAAATTTTAATTCTATTTCTCAAATTTTTATTTGTTTTTGCAACAAAAGAGGAATCTAAGGTTAATCATTGTGTATGAGATCATGTAGGATTAATGAGATAAATAGAAAGATAGTACTACCTAGAAAAGAGAATACATATGAAAATACCTTCAAAATGTGTAAAATGGTGGATTGACTACACACTGAGTTGTGAAAAAAATGTAAGAGTATATTGTTAATTTTCTTTTTAATTCATATATCATATTTATAAATATCATTTTTTCTTTTAAAAAAATTGTTTACTTGAAAAAGAGTTAAAACCTCTCCAGTTTTGTCCTCTTATAGAGGTCATGACTTTGCTAAGAATCACAACCCCATGAAAGCCACTCTTCCAAAGGGGAGGTGTATCATCCCTCCAAACTCAATTTATTTTTAATAATTTTTGTTTATTTAATTTTGTTAAATTAAAAATTTTATATGAAATTGTATTCATATTTCTTTTGTTTATATATGAATATATATTTATAATGAATGTTATTGTTAAATGTTTTTTTTTTTTGAAAAAGGGGTAAAAATTTATTAATCATAAAGAACCACTATAGAGAAAGAAAAGAACCAATCTCAACAAGGAACAAATTGCAAACAACCAAACAACCATACAAAGGGAAACCCCAAATGGGTCACCAATCAACCTGTCATGTCCTCCATAGCTAACTTCTCTAAAGTTTGAGAATCTTCTTGGGAGAGATGTATTCGGATGTTGAGAGACCCATTTAGCCAAACCATCAACCACCATGTTCCACTCCCTAAATATGGGATATAAGGAAATAGGGTTTAAAAAAAGATTGAGATGAAGAATCAACATGGCCACCAAGGCTAATTGTTGATTCACACTATCCACCCTTTTCTCATTTAGCATATCCACAACTCATGAATCCAGCTCACAAATAATCTTTCTCTAACCTAGGGCACAACCTCTTTCCAAAGCTAAAAGAATAACAAGAACTTCCATGAAATTATTGACTTGCTAAGTAGAAAAGAGAAACAAGACAATCCCAAAGAAATCTCTCCCAATACTTCCTATCCCAACATGCCCAAGATCCCCTCTAGAAGAGCCATCAATGTTAATCTTTAGGATTCCAAAAGGAGGAGGAAGCCATTTACCTTCCCATTGAATCTTCCTTTTAGAAAGTCAACATATCATTGGCTTAAAAGTTCTATGACCTTCCCCAACAAGGTTCAAATTCTTGATTACAACCAGATCATTATGATCTATAATAATAGAAAGATCACACTTTGTAGATATTGTCTCATGTAGCATACAAATAATTGCCCACCACAATTGATGCACTGTCATTTTCTTGTCCAAAAAACTCCTTTGATTTCCTTCCAACTAAAGTCGCTAAATAATGAAAGTGGGACCAATTTCCCAAGCCAAATGAAGAAAGGAAGTCTATGTAGGAGGCCTTCCCAGATTACTCCAAAACTCAACTAGAGATGAGTCATAAACACAAGCCCAACTCCAATCCTCCCACCATACATGCCAAATATCTCTAGAGAAGAAACCTTGAAAAAAGATATGTGAGGAGAATTACTCACTCTTTTTGTAAAGAAAACAAAAAGAACCATGGAAGCCTCTTTTCTGTAAATTCTCCCAAGTAAGGAATCTATTCTACACCACTAGCTACAATGAGAAACTACATTTAGGCCAATCATATTTATTCCACACCTATTTTCACCAAGGAATGCCAACCCTCCCATAAGTATACGTATCCCATTCAAGCTAGCTTGAAGCAAATGATAAATTTCCTTTCAAATTAGGACCCTAGGTAAGAACATCCCTTTCCTACAAAGAATCGCAAACTCTTTCGACCAAAATCCTAGCAAGCTCTTGTCAATCTACCTCTAAACCCCCTAGTGGCCACTCTTAGGGATCCTTCCATCTATATAGCTCCATATAACCCCATGGGGGCTTCACTTAGTGAACCTAGGTTATAGCACATGCATTAATGGCATACTAAAGTTTCTCCCTATTTTCAAAAAACATTTCCCTAAACTCCTTTTTTGTCACCCCCTCCCAATGCATAGGTTGAATTAAAATCCCCCTATTTTCACCAAATATTGCTTTTTTATAGTCTGAATTAAAAACTTCCCTATTTTCACCAATAGGCAATATATTGTACCCTTATTTTTGGGATATTGAAACCCCCAATATGAATGCACGTGATATAATATTTCCTAGCTAGTGAAGCCCCCGTGCCTAACCCAAGGATTGAATTGCTTTGAAATATTTGACCATACTCTACCCAGCTTCTAAAAAATTGTTGCATGGGGATTGTAGCTATGAGAACATTTATATGATAGGGGGTGGCCATCCCAAGAATCATACCAAAAAATAACATCAAATCCCCTATTATAGATCCATAAAAGTCCCTACTAAATTAAGTTAGAACCCCTTTAGGAGTATCCCAAATTATATAACCCTTGCCAACTAGGTTGCACTGAGGAACATAGTTATTGTCCACTCCCCTCAAGTACTTATAAGTTATAATTTTAGTGCAATCTCAATCCTGGTTAATACACCACCTCTAAAACAACTTAGTAGCCAAGACCTAACCACTAAGGCCCATCAGATGAAGCTAAGACCCCCCTCCTTCTTTAGCCCGCAAACAGACTCCCACTTAACAAAACTCCACTTTGATGAAAGAAAATTTCCCGCCCGCAAGAATTGTCAAGAGAGACCATTGGATTCCTTAATGAAATTCAATGAATAAATCTACACAAAGAACTTATAAATATGAAGGGATAATTCAAAAGCATCACTCTCCCAATAGTCTAGAGCCACCTACAAGTCTAATGGCCAACCCTCCTATGAAACTTAACTAACATCTCCTACAAAAATCTCATAGGAAAGGAACTCACAACAATGGAAATGCCAATATAGACAAAATGAAGAGTTCCTTTCTGGAATATAAGAATGAAAGAAATCCTAATCTGAATAAGATGAGGACTATTGAAGAAGAAAATAGAAGACTTATTAATCTATTTCCTAGAGGTATTTAAGTAGATATCTAGAGTCTTCCTTAATCTTACCACTTCATTGATTCTAGCAAGACCGATCAGAGTCATATTATCCGCATACTATAGGTGGGAGGGAGGAGTCAAGTTATTGCACCAACTCTATCCCTGAATCAAACCTTGATTCAACCTAGCTTTAAATAATAGTCCCAACCTTTCAATCATTAAAATGAATAGATAGGTATATAAGGGCTCTCCTTGTCAAAGGCCTCTAGAAATGCTAAATAACTCTAAAGGATCACTATTGATAAGAACAACTAATAAAAAAGAAGTGACACAACACATGACCCACTTCACCCAATCCTTACGGGATCCAAAAGCTAAAAGCACCTTTGCAGAATAACCCACTTAATAGTCATATGTTTTGGCTATATACAAATTAATGAACGTAGCCTTCTCCTTAGAGATTGACATAGAATGAATAGCCTCAGAAGCTACCAAAATCCCATCCAAAATGTGCCCACCAACAAAAAATTTTCCTTGCTCGTCAAAAATCAATCTATTAAGCCACGACTTGAGCCTCTTTGCAATCAAATTAGTAATTATTTTATAGACCATATTATATAGAGCTATAGGTCTAAAGAAGTCCAAAGATTTTTTCCCTTCTCTTTTATGAATAAGAGAAAGGAATGCAAAATTTATGGCTCTTAGCATCTATTTATTTCTTTGTGATTATTGCACTACCTCCAAAAGATCCACTTTGATAGTCTCCTAAAACACCTAGTAAAATTCTATTGGAAAACCATCCAGGCTAGAATCTTTTCTTTTCTTCATCTGGAATACAACCTCTTCCATTTCAATCAAAAAAATGGGTCTACTAAGATCTCCATTTATCTTGTGAGAAATAGGAGATGGGATGTGATCAATAATAGAGATTTCATAATCTCTAGTAGGAGGAGAATCCTCCAAAAAAAAAAGCTTAAAAAGAAATGAAGCCTCCTTCAACATCTCCCTAGAGGAAGAAATTTGAAGCCCCTCATAAGACCTAAGAGAAGTAATTATATTTCCATTCTTTTACCTTTAATAGAGTTCTAATAAAAAGGTAATCTTTCTATCCTCTTCCCCACAACTCCCATTCATCTAGCTCCTTCATAGTCATAGACTCTTTTGTACAGCTTTAATTAGTTAGAATATGATCTCTAATCTGGTAGGTAATGGTATCCAAACAATTTTGACCATTTAGTTAAGCCACAAAGTGGTTGCCAAAGCATTTCTTGTTCCACCTTTTAATCTTTTACTTCACAAATTGCAACCTTTAAACAAAGGAGTACATTTTCATGCCATACATAGGTCTCCCCATACACTACCAATCAATAATAAAATCTTGAATAGAAAAGTCCCTAAGCCACATAAGTTGAAACGTAAAGGAGGGATTTTTTAATTCTTTGAAAGAATTAGCAGGCAATTTCATCAGCCAATGGTTAGATTCCCTCCAATATAACATCTCTTAATTGGCGACCCAATTATCCCTAACTAGTAACAAGAAACTAGAAATCTATCTAACCTCTCTAAAATAATATCTTCTTCACATCTTTTATTATTCTATTTAAACAGACCATTATTAGGCTTTATATCTATCAAATTCAATAAATCTATATTATCCCTTAGGATATCAACATAAGGCTCAAGTTTGACCATACCACCCCTTTCTCTAACAACTACAAACATCATTGAATTCTCCAATAAGGATCCAAGGAAGATAAGGGGCTAGGGACCGAACACATCAAACATGAGACCAAAGCAGGATCATTCCAAGAATATCAATATGAGCATAAACATTGGTGAAATGAATGGTTTCACCCAAATCCAAACTAGAAGCGGTCATTGAAATAGATCCCAAAAGAAAGTCACCCCACCTGAATTATCTTAAGCTCTAATGCATTAATATTTTTTTGTGGGACCAAATTCTAGAAGCTCTACTTAGCATGTCATCCATCGATAGTTTAGTTTCCTATATGAACACAACATTAGGAGCATGGATACCAATAAACTCTTTAATAGCCTTTTTTCTAGTGATTTTATTCATACCCCTTACTTTCCAAGAGAGACAAATAATTTTTGTGAGTGAGAGAAGTAAAAATCAATGGTTTTCACTGATCTAGATTCTGACAATGTATCACCAGTCAATTTCACTTTCTCCTGATCCTTCTTCTGTCCCACCTTAGGGGCCTTCTCTGGAAACCACTTTTTAAAGGTCTTTTGCTACAATCCTAATTCATTTGAAACTCCATTACCTTTTCCAATATCTAAACAATTGCTTCTTTTAATGAGGAGCAAAAGTAGCCAAAAATAGACCATCCTTAAACTATATAATACCCCAAAGTTCCAACTCGCCAAAATTCACAATAGTTTTATTTGTTTCCATCTATTCCTCTTAGATATCAACTTGTAAAAAGTTATGGCTACTTACCTCTCTAATACTTGTGTGATCCTCACCCAAAGAACCAACACTAGAAATAAAACCTATTGGAACCCCATCCTCTTGAACCCCATATTCCAATGCATCAAATTGATTTAAGATCCCATCTTCTTGTCTATCCTTGAGGGTTCTCTTTTGGTCTTTGTTATTATTATGAAGTTTTGTAAAAATTAAATCCTTCTTGTATGTAATTCCTTCTAACAAAGTAGCTTTCCCTTTATCATCCTTAGGGATAGGTTGATAAGGAATCTTAGTTAAATTGACTAATTGGTTTAATCTTGGGAACTTTCTCTGCAAATGACCATATTCATGACATATACGACACCAAAATGGAAGAGCTTCATAATCCATATTCTAAGTCCAAGAAGAGAACCCAAGACAAATATTCATTAAATCTAGCAACATACTATTCAAATTAATTTCAATGCAAACTTGGGCATAAGAGATTACCTTTTATCTACCATATGTTGTGATGGGTCTACTAGCTTCTCAAGCAAGAGAAAAATCATATGGAAAAGGTTGTTCCTTCAAAACTACAAAGGGAGTCTTAGGAGATCAACCCATATATGAACCCTTGAAGGAATCTCTTCATTTAAATTAAAGCTTGTATGCCAAGGTTTGATGAAAAGGTCCACTTGGTTGTAAAATTAAGGCCCCCTCTTAGAGGACCTATTTCTATCCATCGAGCATGAGAATGTAACCATTTTTTTTTTTGCCACCAATATAGCCTCTATATCCCCTACAAGATTACCTTTTTGAGGAACCCATGATTCTAGACACAAGTTAGAAGCTCACAAACCTATAAAGTTATATATAAGTGCATGATTGATCACATAATTAGCATCCTCTATGATAAACTCTAGTTAAATCACTAAGAGTGGGAAATCATGTCTCTACACCACATAACCATTCAATTTTGGTATTCTAATCCTCCCATTCCAAGAAGAGCCCTCACTATTCAAAATTTTATTCAAACTATCCCCCATCTTTGCATGCACTAGAAAGGATGGATTTTCCCTTACCAGAATCCTAGAAAATGATATACTTAGGGAATACCCAAGCACCACTACCACAAAAAAGATTACCAAAAGGAGAAAAAAAATCCTCCAAAAACAACTCTCTCCTACCTAATAAAATTTTACCACACAACATTCCACGTACATAAACAAAAACCACATGCCAAAAAAGTATCAAAAAGACTCCAGAAACTAGCAACAAACTCCAAACAACTCCTCACAACTCACTTTTCCTCTGTGCAACAAAGAAACCCCCACACTCACCCCAACCTCAACTCCTCATGAATCCAAGCCAAAACTACCACAACACCCACTAAAACCCTTACTTATGAACAACAATCAAAATGTCCCTACACATCCCACACACAATGTTAAGAAATGATGGGAAAGCACAACTAGGGAATCAAAGCCCTAGCTTGCGTAATACCTGCATGTCATCACAACCATCCTCCCATCCATTATTGTTAAATGTTAATAATAAATATTAATATATATTTATATATACATTAGAATATTTTTTCAATTAAAATCATTATCAAATGAATATCACGTGTTGGTACATATACAAATGTAAATGTATTGCATACTTTTTTATTTTCTATTTTTCAAACATATTACAAGATTAGTTAATTTTATAATAAAAATATATAAATATTTGATTATATATAAAATGTTTTTGATTAAGGCAAAACCAAGTTTTGAAGGGACATGAAACCCTTTAACAAAATCAAAGCTCAGTGAAGTCTTAACAAGAAATTAAGCCAACAATGAGCACAAAAATTGAACAACCCCATAATAGAAATCAACCACATTACATCAAAGGGGCAAAAAACAGACAAAGCACTAAACAAAAACAAGAGAAAGTAAAAAACACAAGACATAGAAGAGCCAGCAGAGAACCAACACCAAAAAAATAACCCTAGTCCAACAATTTCATGGACTGTTCCATTTCTTTTTCAATCGCAATCATTGTGTCAGTGATATTGAGCTTCTGAAAGTCGGCAGGAGGTCCAACTGCCTTTCTCTTCAATGTACCTTTGGTCCTTTTGCTGGGTCTCGAAGAAGTATCATGTTCAATATTAGCTTCCACATCCACCACTTCCTTCAACTATAAATACTCTTAAAAGCTACTGATCATATTCTTAAAGCTTTCCACAGTGGAACCAATCACCCCACAACTAGTATTTACAACCATCTTGATGGATTCCTTAATTTTAGCATTTTCATTTTCTAGAGTTTCCATCCTGGCTTCATAGCCCTTCTTGAAATTGTCAAAAGCCTCCATAGTAATTTTAAGGCATTTTATGACATAGGCCATATCCTTCTTAGACTTGGGGGTCATCTCATCTGACACATACACTTTCTCCATTTGCTTGACTTTATCTTTGACAATTTCCAAACTGTTGCTGCCAGCTCTTTGTTTAAGCTGGATGTCCTTAATCTCATGAAAAATCCATTTAAAATATTAAAAGTATGCACAACTCCATTTTTGGCCAGGGCAAGAACATCATTAACAGATTCATTATCAGAATAGAGAAAATGCGAAGAAGGTTCTAGAGAACTCAACGTTTCTCAAGGTTCTGATCAGGAAGGGACTCACTAGAAGAAGAGGGAGAAGGAATCTTACCCTAGCTGTGAAGATTTTCAATCGAAGCATCAACAAGGTTAGGATCAATCTAATGAATAGGGGGGAGCAAGATCTGCGAGGGTTTTTAGATTTAGGGCTCTTGATAGCACTAGCTTTCCCCTTATTTTTAGGAGTGGCCGAAGAGGGAATGAATTCCTTATCCTTAGTCTCAGTATGGAACTCATCCTCCAAAGAGTGAGAGTCCTCCATATTAGAATTAACCTCATGGGGGGGGGGGGGGGGGTCATAAGAGAAAGAGATTTTACATGATAAAAAATAAGAAGGATGAGACCTTCATGCACAACACGGTTTTTAACAGGATCCTTCTTGTGATCAACAATGCTGGTATTCAAAGCTATAGCAAGAAAAAAGGGGAATGAAATTCTCACCTTATGTAGAAATTGGTTTAGGAGAGAAAAATGGTAGGCAAAGGCTCTGGTGTACCTCCCATCAAGAGTGATATACTCCATGATCACCTTCAGGACAACACCCCATATGGATTTGATCTTCATAGTGTTGTAGCTAGTAGTCCTATCTCTCACCAAAATTTTCCTCTCCTTCTCTTCCTTAGGGAAGAGTTTAACCACATTCTCATAGAATTTCCTCTTTATAGAACTTGGCACCATCAGTAGAGAGCCCAGTGACCTCTATAATTAGGTCCTCATTGATGACAATTTCTCTACCAAGAAGGTTGACCGAGCCCTTCTTATAGTTTTTGATAAAATCTTTAGTAACCTTAGCTTTCACCCCATATAACTTCTCAATATAAACAATAAAGCCACCTTTTTCCAAAATTCACCAAATAATTTGATTATTTTTCGGTGTTGTACAATCCATGGGCTCTACACACTTCAAATATCCCCCCATTTTATCACCACCATTGTGCCCAAAATACAATCTGTGAATAACCAAACCACTGTAATTTTTCAACCAGAAATTGGTGACAAACTGATTGTGAATGAGTTTTGATCCTAAACTTACCTAGAAAACATGCGCGAAGAAGGCCCTAGAGTAGCAATTACTACTACTCTCCCAAGAAATGTCCTTCACACACCACACACAATTAATTCTAATTTCAAAAAATTTCAAGGGCGATTTAGAAATCATAACAATAATCATTACAACTTAACTTCACAACTGGCGAGGTTATCTAGCCTAATTAACCCCCTCACTTCATCATTCATTTTATCCCCTTTTCGCCAAATTAGCTTTTCATGGGCTTTAACTCCATGTTGGCAAAATAGTCCACCACATTATTATTTTCTTTATAAGTATGAGAAATTTGACATTGTTTGAAAGAATTGATAATTAAATGAGATAAGTTTATCCAATTAGCAATATTCCAAGAGGGATTTGCATCTTTTTTGAGGCATTGGATCATATTTTTAGAGTCCCCTTCAATCCATACCTTAGTACAATTCATCTGTATGGCATTCAAGAGGGCCTGATAGGCTCCTATGGCTTCAACAATGTGGTTAGTCTGGATACCCAAGGGGAGTGCCACAACTGAAATACAAACTCCATTACTATCCTTGATCACTCCCCCACACCCAGCCAAACTCGGATTACCCTTCGTCGTCCCATCAAAATTAATTTTGAACCATCCCAAAGGAGGAACACGCCAATAATTCCTAGCATGAGGTTTTCTTATGAACTTAAAGACCCTGGAGATGTCCACCTGATTTTTCCAAGAATTTGCAACCTTGTAATCATAGTCAGTACAACTTTGAGTCTCTTGTCTCAAATGGGCACCATTAAGGCAATTAAAGTTTTCCTTGACAACCCTTTGAATTTTCTGAGAGACAATCTCAACAAATAAGGCAGAGTCTCTGAATATCCAGTTATTCCTCTCCTTCCATATACCCCAAACAAGGTGTGGAAGGGTATAGGACCAGAGTCTTTTGATAACTTGATTATTGCTAGGAGTTGTCCATTAATTGAAAAAATCTGTCATTGTTGAAGGAAATACCCAATAAAGATCCCAAAGTTGTATCATTCTCCCTCTAATTTCCTGACGAAAGGGGCAGTGTATGAAAAGATGGGCAACATATTCAACATCTACCATGCAGAGGATGCAAATATTGGGAAGTTGAAATCCCCTCTTGCATAAGTTGTCAGTAGTCTTAATTTTGTTTTGGAGGAGAATCTAGGAAAAAATATTAACCTTAAGGGTAAGGTTTTTGATCCAAGCCTTTGCCCAAATAGGGCTAGAAGATCTCTAATTCAGAAACATCATAGCAAAAGCTAAGTAAGCTAAAAAATTGCTAGAAGGATCAACTTTCCACACCATCAAATCATCTGATTGAACTACAAAGATCGAGTTTAGGAGAATTTGCAAGGGGTAGCTCCAGACTAATCTGAACCAAATTGACCCAGCAATCATTCCTCCAATAATATTCAACCAAGTGACCAAATATTTTAATGCATTCTTCCCTAAAAGGATTGAATGAGGAACTGAGGACAAGAGGCTCATTACCAATCCAAATATCCTCCTAGAATAGGATGCTCGATCCATTACCCAATTTCCAACTAACACTTTTAGCAACAAAGCTTCTCACCTTAATAATACTATTCCATAGATAGGATCCATGAGGAAAACAATTAGATGTGATGAATTATTTGAACGAGGTAACTTGACTTAAATATTTTTTATGTAATATAGTATTCCATTTCATTCTCTTTGAATAGATCCTCCAAACCTGCTTCGCCAATGACACCTCATTAAAAGATCTGATACCCAACCAAGCCGTCCTAATTTTTTAGGCTTACATACCTCACTTTAGACAATCAAATTCTCTTTTTATCTTCCACTCCTAACCATAAGAACTTGTTTTGGATATTATCAATGATATATGCATATTTAGTGGGCATTCTGAAAAGATCAAGGACATAGATAGGCAGGTTCTACAAAGTTGCCTTCAACATTGGACTTTTCCAACCTAACTAAGGATAACACATTTTCAACTAGCTAACTTCTTGTTGAATCTTTCTACCTAAGAAGCCTAGAAAGAATATGGCGACGAGGATCCTAAAAGGAATCCCCAAATAAATAGAAGGGAAGTCTCCAATAGAGCACCCCAATAAATTAGCAATTTTCTGCTGCCTTTCAACAAGAGTATTGAGAAAGAAGAGAGAACATTTAACTCTGTTTATGAACTATCCTGAGGATTCTTCATAGGTAACAAGGAATTTTTTTAAAGTTCTAGCCTCTCCAATAGCAGAAGTTCCCATCAAGATGATGTCATCAATAAACTATTGATGAGAACAAATAGTAGAATCAGAATAAGAATGGAGACCCTTTAAAATACCATCTCTAACCATTTTTTGTAAATAGCTTCCAAGACTTTTCACCATGATTGTGAATAGAATAGGAGATATGGGGTCCCCTTGTCTTATGCCCCTAGAAGATTGAAAAAATTGAGAAGGCAATCCATTAACCAAAATCGAGGTGTTGGTTGTAGATATTAGCTTCCAAATAAGCTCCTAAACTTTCTTACCAAAACCAAAAGCCTCCAAAACCTCAAGAAGAAAATCCCAGTTTGTACTATCATAATCTTTTGACAAATCCAACTTTAGAAGGAAACCCTGTCTCTTAGACTCAACTAGAGAATGAATATTTTTATGCACTATAAGTATCGAATCAAGGATTTGTTTTCTTGGGACAAATCCAGTCTGCTGAGAAGAGATGATAAGAGGAAGCACAGTTAGAAATATAGAGGTGAGCACTTTGGATATGATCTTGTAAAAGGAGTTACAGAGACTGATGGGATGGAAAGCATCAAAAGAGTCAGCTCCAGGAACTTTTGGAATAAGAACAATAAAAGTCAAATTTATCTCTTTAAGGATCTTTCTAGCTCCAAACAACTCCTTTATGATATTGCATATATCTTCAACAACAATATCCCAAAATTTGTGAAAGAAAAAATAGGGAAACCATTAGGTCCAGGGGCCTTATTGCCTTCAAAGGAAAAAACATTTTTTTTGATCTCTTGGCTAGAAGGGATAGCTAATAACATTTTATTGTATTCATCATTGAAAATATTAAGAATAGCATCAATAAGACACTATTGAGCCTCTAGTCTAAGTCTAGTATCAACAGATAAAAGTCCATTAAAATACTAGACCGCCTCACAACTGATATTCTCCTTAGCATCAAAATTATTGCCATCCCTAAAAATGTAATTGATTCTATTAGAATCCTGACGTTTCATGGTAGAGAGATGGAAGAATTTGGTGTTCCTATCACCAGCAACAAGCTAGGTTGCTCTCCACCTCTGTTTCCAAAATTCCTCCTCCTTTGAGATGATATCATGTAATTTTGACAGAATATCACTTTCTTACAACAAAATGGAACTATTAATCACAACTTTCAAACAACAAGGAATATACACATTCATGTTCTCTTAACTTAACCTTAGATAGAGAATAATGTTTTCATGAACAAATACAACTATGTTATACATTATTATTTCATAAAATCTATTTATTCTATTTTATTTATATCGACAATATTTCTACAAAATTCCACAATGGTTAAATATATTTATCTTTCCAATTTTAACTTTATATCATTATCAAGAACTCATCAAGATTTGTGCATCCCCTATTCCAAGTGATGCCCCTACATCCTCTTCTTCACACACCAGTACAACTATGGTTCCCCTCTCTTCCTACATGACCTTCCCTTCAAGTGTGGCCCTCTCTCTAATCATAAATCCTCCTACATAATACTGGGAGATAAGTTCCTTACCATTGAAGCTATGATCCCCAACCCTTCTTTAGGAAGTTTTGTTGAGGTGGGCCCTTAGGCTCTGACTAGCTCTATCCCACATTTGGCATCTAAATATTCTACTAGAACTAGAAGCTTTTATCAAGTTGTCAAGTCTAGTTTTACCCACCTGCTGCATGTGCTTAGGCCTCTTCCTTATGCAAGGCTTCACTAGTGATTGTCTATGGTGCAAAAGTAGCTAAAAATGAAGAGTTGTACCAAAGTAGAAGTTTGGTGTATCATTTCTCTAGCCTCTAACCCTCTCTTCTAGATCTAAACAACTAATTACTCTCTTCTTGGAAGTCTATTGTATTTGGTAAGATCAAAATTTTCCCTTGTGCCAAAGATTTCTTCAATGCATCCTTTTTTTCTTATAAGGATAGGGATTTGGTTGAGTAAAAATTGGGCATGGAAAGAGCACCCTCACCAAATCACTTAATATGTGTCTAATTTTGGTCAAATTGCCAAATCTTTTCCTCCAGTTTTGGGAGGAGTCCTACTATCTTAGTTGGGAGTTATTTATAAATTGATGATTCCACTTGTCACATGGTTTATTCCACCTTTTCTTGCATTTTAGTTCACATTAACACATCTAAATTCTTTACTAGGGATGTGGTTCTAATGGTTGGAGATAGGCCTTGGATGTAGTTGTTGGATTATGAAGGGCTCCCCTTTCATTGTTGCCTCTACTTTGCTATTGGTCACTTGGCTTTAGACTGCTCTCTTTTGCATAAAAAAGGAACTACTACCTGGTGGAAGAATGCAAAGGAAGATCACTTGACTATGAGTTTCCTACTTTTGATGAGGATTTATCTTCCCAACATCTTTATAAATGCCTTCTACCAACTATTTCATGCCTAGAAGTTCCTAGTGTGACTTCTTTTCTGTCATGTCTAAAAAGTTCTATGGTGTTTCCTCATATTTTGTGCCCACCTCTTCTAGCTTTGGGTGCCTCCTCACATCTTTCTCCTCCTCCTATGATCAATGAGAATCTCCCATCTAGTATAATCCCTTATCCCTTCATTGTTGTTGACCCCCAAGTGTGAGGGGGGTGACCTATTTTCTCCCATTGTATTAGGGTCACAGACGATACCATTTCTTGGATTGTAGTTCATAAAAGGAGGAAAGGTCAATCCCATTCTTCCCTTACTCTTTTGAGTGTAGTGAAAGAGAATTTAGATTCTTAGGGTTGGGATCCTCATCTCTCATTGGTTCCTATTTCTAGTCAAAAGCTTTCCCCCTCTTTTTCTCTTCCCAATCCAACTCTTGTGAGATTCATTCCATTTTCCTTGATGGTTATCATGTAATGGGTTTGGTCCCTTCTTGTTCTTATCCAATCAAAACTTTATATCATTGTCAACTAATTATTCCAAATGTTTATGTTTTTGCATACATCATATTTCTACGTAAAATTTACATTCAAAATAAATGGCTTATAATGGATTAAGATGAGCTCAAATATGATGTCAACTATTGGGATGTTTGGTATAACTGATGCAGATGAAGAATTATTACTGAATCGATAAAGAACTGTTTGTGATGACATTGCGATGAAGAGATTGAGATTGCATGATTGGATAACTTTGATCAGTTATTTGTGTTGTCATTGATGGAAATTGATGTCTACTATGTTGTATTTTGTCATCTTAGTCTTTTTGGTCTACTAGAAATGCCTTACTGGTATTGAGGATAGTGAATTGAGAATTAGGACCTTAACCAGTAAACGAGGAAATGTTTTGATTGATTCTGGCAATTGGTGATGATTGAAGTGTTATGGTTTGGAATATAAGTTTATATCATTGTAATTGTATCTGACCAGAACCGCATCATGTTTTGGTTACTGGAAGTCATGTTTATGATTTTTGTTATATTTTGCTAGGGTTTAAGAAAGGTTTAAGGACCAGTAAATAATTCTCATAACCGGTAATAATTTTTGGTTTGGTGGTGATCTACATCAAGTTTATATGTTGGTGATGATGTGGCACAACCCATGTGAAGTGTTTGAATTATGTTTTGGCATGATCAAGATGGAATTTCTTGGGAATGTTCAAAGTGCTTAGAGGAATGAGTTAAGGGTTTGACTTTGTATCAGATCGAGTTGTTGTGATGAGTTACGATCACTCAACGATTGATATTGATTTTTAATTGATTGTAATGATCCATATAATTATCTGTAATGAGTTGTAAAGATCTATGATGATCTATGATGTAAGTCTTAGGGTTTTGTAGCCGACTAAGTTGAAAAGGTTATTTAGGTCAATACAGTTGATGTTTGTTGTGTCGGTGGTTTTGAGAAGTTTGTGAAGCCGAACCAGAGTATGAGAGATCTATTAGAGTGTTGCAGATTTGGAGTAGAAATTGGATCTAATGAAGAAATCAATTAAGTGCTATACCCAAATCATTCATTGTTGTTCTCTAACAATTGCAGCAGCTAAAATCCCTTAACTGAGTAGGTCCTAACAGGCCTTACATTTTAAATCCTTTAACCAGGTAGCTCAACATCTGAGTGTTAAATCCTCTTGTGAGGTTGATCCTAACAGGTCATAGCTCCTAACAAGGATCATTATCTAAATACCTTAACCGAGTGACTCCTCACATGACATCATTGTAAGCTTCTAACCGGGCTTGGCTCCCAACAGGGCGCACTCCGAAAGAGTTAAAAATATTTGTGGGTACCAATTCCCACTGTGGTTTTTCCCTATTTGGGTTTCGATGTGAAAAACATGGTGTTCATATGGTGAATGTTGTTATGTGTTGTTATGTTTATTTTCAATTAATGCATGGTAAATGAACACTTAATGTGTAGACATGATAAATTAGTTAAGCAAATGATTATCAGTGATTATCGGTACTGGTAAAGAGTTTATTGTTGGTTTAAGATTGATTTGGTGAAGTTTTATAAGGTTGAGTTTTAAGTTTGAAATTGTTGTTAATACTGAATTCACTGCCCCTCTCAATATTAATCGGGTCCTCTAAAGATTAACAATTGGTATCAGAGCATTGGTTCCTTGTGTGCAGAAAGTTTAATAGCTTGAGGGAAAGATCTTGAAGAAAGATGATGAAGAAGGAGGGTCCCAAGTTTACCAAGGATAACTACCAGATATGGAAAGACCAGATGAAGATATACATTAAAGGATTGAGTGCTCAGTATTGGAATCATGTGGCAAACAAGTATGTTTCTCCTACTACCAGCCCCTTGACATCGGATGAGCTTAAAGAACAAAAAGAAAACATTCAAGCCTTGGAAGCAATTGTAAATACTTAATCTGATTTTGAGTATATAGATGTTCATGGATTAGAAATTGCATCTAAGGTATGGGAGAAATTAGAATTGATTTATGGAGGAGATGAACATATTCAAAGAGCTAAGGAAGAAACTTTAAGAGGCAAATTTGATGACATGAAAATGGTTGATGGTGAGAACATTGCATAATATGGTCAAAGGATTAAAGAAGTTGTAGGTGGTATTAAGAGTGTCAAAGGTAAGATTGATGATTATATTGTTGTTAGTAAAATACTTAGAACTCTCCTACCACAATATGCTATTAGAGTTTCTGCAATTTAAGAACTGAGATCTATTTCTAAAGATAAAGTCACTATTGACTCTCTCATTGGAAAGTTGACTGCATTTGAGTTAAACAGTTTTGATAACAGTGTTTCAAAACCGTCTGAATCTTCTTTTAAAGCTTCTGTTACTGATACATCTATTAGGAAGGGAAAGGACATTTGTCATGATCATGACTACAGGTCGAGTCATGGAGGTAGCAGAATTGTGGATGATAATGAAGATCATCTGATGAAACTTGAGGCACTATTGGCTAAAAGGTTTCTTAGAGGTAGTATTGGCTAAAAGGTTTCCTAGAGTTACTGGTAAGTATACAGGTAAATTATCCTTGAAGTGTTTCTCTTGCAATAAGATTGGACACATTCCTACTAACTGTCCTAACACTGATAAGAAATAGAAGTTCAAAAAATTTAAAGGAAAAGGACAAAAACATTGCTATGTTGCAGTTGATGAAGGTGTGACTGATGAAGAATCAGAAGAAGATGACAATTAGGAGATAGTGTTTGTTGTTGTGAAGGAAGATCTGACTGATGAAAAGGAATTGGTGTCTCACATGGATATCAATGATGAATGGATAATAGATAGTAGTTTCTCACACCACATGACCGGTGATAGAAACAAGTTCTTATCACTTGAAGAATTTGATGGCGGTATAGTAAGATCTGGTAACAACTCACCTTGCATGGTTAAAGGTAAAGGAACAATTTAATTAAATGGAAAAAACAATGCAGATGATGTCTTTTGGGTTGATGGATTGAAACATAACCTTTTGAGTGTTGGTCAATTAAATGATAAGGGGTATCTTCTAGAATTTAAAAGTGGATATATAGGATTCTTGGAAATAATGGAGAATTGATTGCTACTAGAAAAAAGACAAGAGGTAATCTTTTTCATTTGAATACTAATGTGAATAGTTGTTTCGTGGAAAAGATTGAAGACAACTGGTTATGGCACAGGAGATTTTGTCATGTGAATTTTGACAATTTGATAAAGGTTAGTAAGTCTAACATTGTGAGAGGTTTTCCCCAGCTTATTAAACCGGATAATGTGCTATGTAAAGACTGTTAGATGGGTAAGATGACTTCTCTATCTTTCAAGAGTAAGTCTTTCTCTTCAGAAAATATTCTTGATTTGGTTCATACTGATCTTTGTGGTCCTATGAGGACTAAGAGTTATTTTGGTGATAGATATTTCATGATTTTCACTGATGATTTTTCCAAGATGATGTGGGTAACTTTTCTTAGAGAAAAGTTAGAGGCATTCAGTAAATTCAAAGCATTCAAAGCTTTAGTTGAGAAAGAAATTGGGAAGAATGTAAAATGTTTAAGATCTAATCAAGGAGGAGAATTTACTTATGATGAATTTGTGAAGTTCTGTGATGAACAAGGAATCAAGAGCTAGATGTCAAATCCTAGAACTCCACAACAAAATGGGATAGCAAAGAGAATGAATAGAAAAATTGTTGAAGCTGCTAGAACCATGTTGATTCAAGGTGAAGTACAGAAGATGTTTTGGAGAGAAGCAATTGGCACCGTTGTTTACACTTTGAACCAGGTACTTGTTAAGAGAGGTAAAAACAAAACACCTTATGAATTATGGCATGGAAAGACTCCTACTATAAGTTACTTTAAATTTTTTGGGAGTATATGTTTCATTAAACGTGATGATTACACTGGGAATTTTGATGCAAAGTGTGATGAAGGTATTTTTCTTGGTTACTCTATGAAGGTATGTGAAGGTAGATGAACTCTTTGAGAAATCAAATGAGGCCAATAGATCTGAACTTGAGAAAGATGAAGATAAACTCGTGTTTATTGAATCAGAGGTACAAAGTAATTATGAGAAAAACAATGCAGAAATAAAAGCTCAACCGGTAAATGAAGATAGCGATGAAGAAGATGAAGAACGTGAAGCAGAAGGCACAACACCAAAATTGGTAATACCAAGGCATGTCAGATTGAATCATTTAGAAGAACAAATTATTGGAGAAAATAATGTTGGTGTACAAACAAGAAGGAAAATCAAAGAAAATTTGTGTCTGATTTCAACTATTGAACCTGAAACAGTAAGAGAGGCATTGAAGGATGATGAATGGATGAATGCTATGAATGAGGAATTGGATCAAATAGAGAAGAAAAAGACATAGACACTTGTTCCCAGACTGAAAGACAAGAATGTGATTCGCACTAAATGGGTCTTTAGAAACAAGTTGAATGAAGAAGGCAAGGTTGTGAGGAGTAAATCAAGGTTGATATGCAAAGGCTATGCACAAGAAGAAGGAGAAGATTATGGAGAAACCTTTGCACCCATGGAAAGATTGGAAGGAGTAATAATGTTACTTTCTTATGCTGCATTCAAAGGCTTTAAGGTCTACCAGATGGATGTTAAATCAACTTTTCTTAATGGCATTCTTGAGGAAGAAGTGTACATAGAACAAGCAGATGTATTTGGTTTGTTTGAGGATAAAGATATGGTTTGCAAGTTGCATAAGGTACTATATGGATTGAAGTAGGCACTGAGAGAATGGTTTGAAAGATTGCATGCACACCTAATCAAGATAGGATTCCAATGTACTAGTGAGGATAGTAACATATATCTTAAGACTGATGGAGACAAAGTATTGATAGCTGAAATATTTGTAGATGATATAATTTTTGGAGGTAATGATGATTTATGTATGATGTTTGTTGAGGAGATGAAGAAAGAATTTGAGATGTCTCTTATTGTTGAGATTAAGTTTTTCATTAGGTTGCAGGTCCAACCATTGGATGATGGAATATTTATTTGTCAGAGTAAGTATGTAAAGGAAGTGTTGAAAATATTTGGTATGGAAGATTGTAAACTGGGTAGTACTCTGATGGTGATAGGTTGTAAACTGTCTAAACATAATGATTCACCCTCTGTTGATGAAAAAGAATACAGGTCCATGATTTGTAAGTTACATTATGTTGTTCATAGTCGGCTTGATATTGCACATGTTGTTGGTTTGGTAGCTAGATTTCAGAAGGATCCCAAGGAGACTCACTTGGTAGCAGTGAAAAGGCTATTCCGGTACTTGAAAGACACAATAGATTATGATTTATGGTGTCCTTATAAAAATTATTTTTCTTTGAAGGTGTTTATTGATGCAGATTGGGAAGGCAATGTTGATGACCAGAAAAGAACTACCGATGGATCTTTTCTTCTTGGATGTAGATTGGTTGCTTGGACAAGTAAGAAACAAACTTGTGTTTCACAATCAACAACAAAGGCAGAGTATGTTGCAACATCAATGAATTGCACACAAGAAATATGGATGAGACATGTGTTAGAAGGGTTTAAACTTGATATGTCTGAACCGGTAACTATTTATTGTGACAATACAAGTGCAATTACTATTTCAAAAAATTATGTGTTGCATGCAAGGACAAAACACATAGAATTGAAATATCACCTTCTGAGAGAGAGAGAGTCCAGGAGAAACAAGTCAGAATGGAGTATTTGTTGATGAATAATGATGAACAGTAAATACCTAATAGGTACTGAGAGGGGGGGGTGAATCAGTATAGACAAAAATTTCTCTGACAACTTAAACTACAAAGACTGCACTAACTGGCAAACAACATCATCAACCCAAATCAAGAAAATACCAATAAAAGACAATAAGACTGTAAAAGACATAAACCAGTAACACTTAGAACTTCTCAAAACCTAATATCTCATTTCAACTTCACCCATATGCTTAAGCAGGTAATACATCATAAATACAATGACCATTAGATCAACATGCTTTATGGCTTAACATAAAACACTAAATCATCACATGAAAAAGCATCACACATAACACACTAATTTTTCACATGGAAACCCAACTGGGAAAAACCACGGTGGGGATGAATACCCACAAGTTGTTCTTAAACTCTTTTGAAGTCCACTTTATTAGGAGCCTAGTCCGGTTAAAGACTTTACAATAGGTTTTGCTAGGAACCGATCCTGCTAGGGATCACTCGGTTAAGGGATGGCTAAATACCCGGTTAGAGGTTAAAACCCTATTAAAGGTTACCTCACAAGAGGATTTGAAGAACTCAACGATTTTGAGTCACTCTGTTAAAGGATTTACAAAAAGCCTGTTAAAGCTACCCGGTAAAAGGATTTTCCAACTGCTGAAATGGTTAGAAGTCAACAGGTAATACACTGATCTGATAACAACACTCAATGCCAAGGAAGATCCACTTCAGTTCCTTTACATCTGCAATCACACTCTACAGATCTCTACTCACTTCTCCGATTTGGCAATAATCACTTCACAAACATTTATTTGCCAACAACTTCAAATGAAAAACAACATCGACCTTATAGATAACAATTAGGTCGGTGGCCAAAACCTAAAACCCTAAGCATCTAGGTTAACAATATAGTCAATCCAATCCTGACCATTTAATCACATTACATAGCATAAAACAATCTTGAACAAATCTCAAGACATTCTGCATTGTCCGTTCTTCACCGCTTCTGGAAGCTGATAAGCCATCACGCGCTCTCCACCGTTTACTAAGATTTTGCACATTCCTGAGGTAGATAGAATCAATCTCTTCATGCAAGATCCTCAAGGAAATCCTTCACGTGCACAAGGATGATGTGGAAACACGATGTAATCTTCATTTCAATGCTAACTCATCACATGATGTTGTCGGTCAAATCACACAGACTTGGAATGCATCAACCAAAAACCCTGAAGCTGAGACTACCAATTGGTAGTCATATCAAGTGAAACTGTGAGATTTTGCCAAGATCAAGAGGCAATGGAAAGCACAAATAAGAGAGACAAAATAGATGATAGGAATAAACTATATTCTATCAATATGCAAAATATGATCAACTAGATCATTACAAGATATTGATTGATTGCCCATACAAACAATGTAGATGAGCCTGCTTATATAGGCAAGACTAATGGATATGTGAGCACACAAACATGACATGTGGCTCAATAAGAAACAAGGGTAGGTAGGAAATAGGTGTGGGTAGATAGGAGAAACAATAAAATAGTCCACATGAGGTGGATCACCCACTGAATGTGGAGTGTAACAACAAGATCAACACCATAAAAGGTGGAAATTCTCCTACACACACTATCCCAATGTGGCACAAACACCCAAGTGTCTCATACCCAAACTAATATGAAATGCATGTACCTAAGTAAACTTAAGTAAGGTGTAATAATATCCAAGATGAATAATTATTTACACCAACACCCCCCCTTAAGTGCAACTTAGGGGAATGCACTAAAGTCTACAATGCAACTAAGCAATGCAAGATGGGTCCCGACTAATAGGCCATGTTAGGTACCCATGTACAAATGCAAATACAATCTCCCATAAATGGAGAAAGAGAGAAAAACCCAATGGGAAAAAATCCTCCCCCAAAAGAGAGATGATGAAATCACACAATGCTCTCAATGATGAATGAGAAGAACAAAACTGTGTCCCCCCCATAAGAGAGAAGAAGAGACCATGAAGGCCCCCCTCAATGTCGAATCTCCTACAAAGATGGTCCAATGATGATGACCAAAATACCTCCCCATAAGGAAGAAAGAGAGCCAATGCAACACTAATAATGTCAAAGTGTGACAAAACCAGGTACCCAGTCAATGATGATGAATCACTCGCTGCAACAAAAAGAAGATCAGGCATGGAGACAACCTGCTGTGAGCATCATCTAGATACTCAGAAATAATAGAAATATTGGTACAATCCAAGTCTCACAGGAGCCATACACAAATGTGTACAATCTAAGTCTCAACTGGAGCCATGCACCAAGTCTCACAAGATATTCCTAATCTACGTGTACATGAGGATTACATCAAATAGTCAACAATGACAAGATACAAAGAGGTGTGGCACTTTATGATAGTGCGAGTACAACATTGCTCAAACAAGATCATACATCATGATAAAATATTCAAATGTGGAAACATGACAATGATGCCACCAACAAAGAAGCCCTGTAGAATACTACAGATGAAGATTCCTCTGAATGGAATTTCACCAAGAGATATAAATGAACAACTGACCCCCCATAAAAAGATCATGTTGGCACTTGCAAATAATGGCAAAGTGGACTTCTAATTTTAATTGACAACTTCTCAAAATGAGATATAAGAGACTTCAACAAATACTGCTAGTGATCTAAATTGAGTTCCAAGCAAAATACATGAAAGGAAATGCAAGAGAAAGGAAAGAAAAATAAAATCCAAGTAAGTTTATTGATGAAGTAAATGTTACCAAGAGAAATGCATAAACCTTGGAGCAACCACCCAAATGTGAAGAAGGAGGCACAAGAAATATTGAAAGGGGAAAAGCAAAGAAAAACCCCTTGTGATATTATGAATGAGGCAATGCCTAAAATGAGAGAGAGAGAGAGAGAGAGAGAGAGAGAGAGAGAGAGAGAGAGAGAGAGAGAGAGAGAGAGAGAGAGAGAGAGAAGCTCTTTACAATAATGTCATTAAGAAGAAATGAGAGAAGAGACATCTCTTAAATAGAGATGAGGAGAGAAGTTACAAAGTAACTCCCAAATCTATGAATGCCACCATTCATAAAATGTGTGTGCCATGTGTCCACATCCTCTTATGGAGGAAATCTAATATTCCTTAATAAAGGAAAATAAAAGAAATGACTTGTCCTCACACATGTACTAGAGGACAAATTACATGTAGGAATTCTAAAGGAATATCCTAAACTAAATACAATTAAACCTAAGCCAAGTAAAGATTAAATATTCTAACACCCCCCCTTAATCTTTACTTGGGGAGTTTACATCAAACCCTTCAATGGGTTGCAATCCAAAATTTTTACAATGAAATTGGAACTTTTCTTTACAAAGTGGCTTGGTCAAAATATCCGCAACTTGGTCTTCCCCCTTGCAATAGAGGAGTGAAACTTGCTTGTCTTCAATTTGTTCTCTAATAAAGTGGTGTTGGAGAGAAATGTGTTTTGTCCTTGCATGGAAAACTGGATTTTTAGCCAAGGCAATGGCACTTTGGTTGTCACAATAAAATTGAGTTGGTTCGTGTTGAGGTAGACCCAAATCTTCAAGTATTCTTCTAAGCCACAAGACTTCTTTGGAAGCATTAGTGCATCCTTTGTACTCAACTTCAATGGATCCAAGAGAGGTAGATTGTTGCTTTTTACTATTCCAAGAAATTTCTCCCGAAACAACAAAAAAACAACCACAAGTAGATTTCCCATCATTGGGATCTCCACCTAGATCGGAATCAATAAAACCTTTTAAAGTAAAATCAGAATTTGCATCATAAAACAAACCTACATTAATAGTTCCTTTAATATATCTTAAAATTCTTTTAGCAACTTTAAAGTGTGTTTGTTGAGGTTTAGACATGAATCTTGAAACCAAACCAACACTATAAGCAATATTTGGCCTAGTAAGAGTTAAATAATTCAAACTTCCAACTAATTGTCTATACAAAGTAGGATCAACAAGAGGAGTTTGCATATCAAGCATTAACTTAGTGCCTAATTCAATAGGAATTGAAACGTGGTGAGCATCATTCACTTTAAACTTATCTATGAGATCTTGAGCATATTTACTTTTAGATAAGAAAATTCCTTTAGAGGTTTGCCAAATTTGCATTCCTAAGAAATAATGTAGAAGACCTAAATCAGTCATTTGAAATTTTTGATTAAGTTGAAACTTAATATCAGAAATAAAAGTATTGGAACTTGAAGTAAGAATCAAATCATCTACATACAAGATAATAATGATAATATCATCTTCACTATGTTTAATATACAAGTTAGGATCATTTTTACTTCTAATAAAGCCTTGAGAAAGAAAGAATGCATTAATCTTTGAATACCACTTCCTAGGAGATTGCTTTAATCCATAAATTGATTTCTTTAATTTACAAACTAAGTGTGCATTACCTTCTTTAATAAAACTAGGAGGATGAGACATATAAATTTCCTCATGTAAATCACCATTAAGAAAAACACTTTTAACATCCATTTGGTGAAGAGGCCAATTCATTCTAGAAGCTAAAGCATGCACAAGTTTAATTGGAGGCATTTTAGCAACATGAGCAAAAGTTTCAGTATAATCCAAGCCTTCAATTTGAGAAAAACCTCTAGCAACTAATCTAGCTTTAAATTTACTAACTTGATTATTAGCATTCAATTTAGTTTTATAAAGCCACTTGCAAGAAACAAGATTTTTACCATGAGGTAAGGGAACTAAATCCCAAGTTTGGTTAGAAATTAAAGTATCATATTCTTCCTTCATTTCTTTTTGCCAATGTGGTTGATTTTTAGCTTGATCAAATGTTTTAGGATCATTAGAATTCATAATAGTAGTCATTAAAACATAATTACAATAATTAACTCTTCTATCTTGAAGTCTATCCATTCTAGCTAAGTATTCATCACTATCTTGAATTAAAGATTTAAACCATTTATGTCTTCTTTTAGAAGTAATGGATTCATCACTAGAAGAAGAGTCATGAGGAGTAGAGTTATTATTATCATCATCACTATCACTAGAAGGAATAGAAAGAGATGCATTAGGAGTAGGGTTAAGAGAAGGAGGTTGGTCCTCCACAAGCACAACTTTGCTTTGAGAAAGTTCATCATCCTCCACTTTAGAACAATCATGAATGCCTTTTCCTGCAATACAAAAATCTCTTGCAACTTTTACCTTGTTAGTAATAGGATTGTAATCTCTATAACCTTTAGTATTTTCATCATAACCAACAAAAATAAAAGGAGAAGATTTAGCATCTAATTTTTTCCTTTTCTCCTTAGGTTTGTGAACATAAGCTATGGAACCAAAAATTCTTAAATTCTGCAAATTGGGCTTTCTACCAGACCAAGCTTCTTCAGGAGTTTTATCCTTTAAGGCTTTGGTAGGTGTTCTATTAATTAAATAAGTTGCACAAGCCATAGCTTCAGCCCAAAACTTGTAATCCATATTTTTTGCATGCAATAAACATCTAGCCATTTCAACAATTGTCCTATGCTTCCGTTTTGCCACACCATTTTGTTGTGGTGTATAAGGAATGGTAAGCTCATGTTTAATTCCAAAAGAATTCAGATAAACATCAAATGTATTATTGACATATTCTCTTCCATTGTCAATATGAAGAATCTTAATTTTAGAACCAGATTGCCTTTCTACAAACATATGAAATTCAGTAAACACATCAAGCTCTTGATCCTTACTATGAAGGAAATATATCCATGTTCTCCTTGAAAAATCATCAACAAAGGTAAGAGCATACCTTGAACCTTGGATGGAGGGATTCTCCATGGGACCCAAGAGATCACTATGAACTAGATGCAATTTAGTATATGCCCTCCAAGATTGACCATGAGGAAAGGGTTCCCTATGCATCTTACCACTCATGTAGCCATTGCAAACAATTTGAGAAGGAACAATAGTAGGCAATCCATCAACCATATTTTCTTTTTGCATCAATGAAATATAATCAAAATTGAGATGGTCGTCTTTCATGGCATATAGTAAAATCAACAGTAATAAGCAAGGAATACTTTGTAGGAGAAAATTCATAGAACTTGAATAAGTTATCACTATCCATTTTAGTAGTAGCAATAACATGATTAGTTTTTGGATCAATGATAGAACACATGCCACTATAAAAGTTAATCTTATAATCTTGACAAAGTTTAGGAACTGAAATCAAATTTGATTTTAATTCAGGAACATAAAGAACATCATGTAATTTCCCATTAGGAACATTCACATCACCAATAGCTTCAACTTTGCAACTATGATTATTAGCTAATTGAACAGGAATATTAGAAGTATTAGGATGCAAAGATTCAAAACATTCTTTTATGAGAAGTAACATGCCGAGATGCACTAGAATCAATAATCCACTCAAGTGGTTGAGAAACATTATAGGTACATGTAAATGCATGACGAGATGAATTACCAATATTATTACCTTTCTTATAATGAGGTTTATGTTGTTGATTATTTTGATTATTTTGGTTCATGGGCTTTTTACCATTTTGCTTCTTAAAACAATTATTAGTAATATGTCCATCTTTCCCACAATATGTGCAATGGGGTCTTGTTTGAGAATTATTCCTTTGATTATTGTATGTATTATTATGATTATTATTATGAGAATTGTTATGATAGGATTTAGAATGAGATTGATAATTAGAAGATTTGTGATTATTATTATGATTATGATTATTATTATTGGATCTAAAATTATTATTATGATTTTGATTTTTAGACATAAAAGCATGTTAACTACTTTTAAGAGTACCAAATTGAATTAATTTAGCTTCCTCTTGACGTAATAAATTATGAAAAATATCATAAGTTAATTGAGTAGCTAAAGTAGGAATAGCAAGTTGAGCATGAATATTCGTAATAAATTGCTGAAATTGACGAGGAAGACATTTTTTAGGAATAAGATGAATTAAACGTAAATCAGCTAGAGTAACTCCTAAACCAGTTAATTGACTATTAACAGAATCAAACTTTAATAAGAATTCACCCATAGTTTTAAAATCCGTATACCTGAGATCTTCGAGTTGATCTTGAAGCTGAATTTTTTGAGATTCATTTGAGCTATCATAAGTTGTTTTTAAAATTTCTCAAGCTTCATACGCTTTTGTACAATTTCCAATTAGAACATACAAATCAGGAACCATTGAAATTTCAATCAAACTAAGTGCTTCCTCATTTTGAGCCTTCCATCTATCTTGGTCGGCTTGAGGAGGAGTTGAAGTAGGCTCAGAGGTTTTATCAGTACAAACATCCAAAAGGTGCTTGAAATGAAAAATAAAGGAAATATGTGTTTTCCATGAATGATAATGAGTGCTATTTAATTTAATTTCAGGAATTAATGTAGACATTATATCAAAATAATGAACAAATTAAGATTCGTATTGAAAAAAAAAATACTTCCTTTGATTATAAAAAAATTAACCTCCTTGATTAAAATTGAATCAAATTGAAATGATAAATTAAAATTATCAACAATTGTTATTTTCAATTTTTTAATAACTAATTTAAAGTTAAAATTTCTTTTAATAAAACAAACTGAATATAAAAAAAATTAGCAAAAAACTTTAAATGTTAAATTAAAAAACTTTTTATAATTTAACTTAATTAAAAAACTTAAAAAAAAAAAAACATAACTTTTTAAAGTTTTAATATAAACTTAACTTTAGTATAATTTTTTGAAAACTTTTGAAAACTTTTAAAAAAAAAATCTTTATTAATATGAAAGGTTTAAACATTTTTTAAAAAATAAAAATAAATTGAAGCTGCATACGAATAAGAAATGAAATTCATTTAACTTTTTATAAAGTTTAGTTTTAAACTTGATTGAAATAAAGTAAATCAAGAATATAAGATTAAACCTGCAGGCAAACTTGTTAACAAGTTTGAAAAAAAAAGTGAAAATCTGAAATAAAAAACCTACACAGTAGAAAATATTAGAGAAAGAACTTCTTCTCCTCTCAAGAATGCCTCCAAGAAGGTGAACTACACAGAATGGTAACCTTCATCAATCTCAACTTGAAACAAGGATTAGAACCTGCTTTGATACCATGAAAGGAAATGCAAGAGAAAGGAAAGAAAAATAAAATCCAAGTAAGTTTATTGATGAAGTAAATGTTACCAAGAGAAATGCATAAACCTTGGAGCAACCACCCAAATGTGAAGAAGGAGGCACAAGAAATATTGAAAGGGGAAAAGCAAAGAAAAACCCCTTGTGATATTATGAATGAGGCAATTCCTAAAATGAGAGAGAGAGAGAGAGAGAGAGAGAGTGAGAGAGAGAGAGAGAGAGAGAGAGAGAGAGAGGCTCTTTACAATAATGTCATTAAGAAGAAATAAGAGAGGAAACATCTCTTAAATAGGGATGAGGAGAGGAGTTACAAAGTAACTCCCAAATTTATGAATGCCACCATTCATAAAATGTGTGTGCCATGTGTCCACATCCTCTTATGGAGGAAATCTAATATTCCTTAATAAAAGAAAATAAAAGAAATGACTTGTCTTCACACATGTACTAGAGGACAAATTACATGTAGGAATTCCAAAGGAATATCCTAAACTAAATACAATTAAACCTAAGCCAAGTAAAGATTAAATATTCTAACAATACAAGTACCAAATATGCCAAGAATGGCCAAATATTGAAAGTACAATTTTTACTCAGAATCACTGCAAACAAATGGCAGATTCTGAAAGTAGATGAAAAAATATGCACTTTCAAAAAAAAAAAAAACACCTGAAAAGGAGTCCATATGAGCCCAAACGAAGCCTCGAAAGTTATAAAAATCGTGATTTCATGATTTCCAAAAACCTATATCCAAAAATCCAAAATATCCTACACCATTATACAGATCACGAAATTCTACCCCAAAACAAAAAAAATTGCTTGAAAAAAGGAGTCTAGATGAGTGAAATATCGCTATTTGAAAATTGTCTACAAAATTATAATTTCTGAAAAATTTCCACCTCGACATCACTTCAAATGCCTCTAGATTTGGCCTCCGAAGTCCGATTTGGATGAAACAAAAGGCAAAACAAACTTTCTTTGACCTCCTCAATCCAATGGTGACCTCAGATTTGACCCATCAAGCTTCAATAATAACCTGCAATCGAAAGCTCCAAAATGCAAACCCTAAATAACATCAAATTTCTCTCAATTAGCAAACCAATGACACTCTAATGGCTTTGATACCATGTGAGATTTTGCTAAGATCAAGAGGCAATATAAAGCACAAATAAGAGAGACAAAATAGATGATAGGAATAAAATGTATTCTATCAAGATGCAAAATATGATCAACTGGATCATTACAAGATATTGATTGATTGCTCGTACAAACAATGTAGATGAGCTTGCTTATATAGGCAACGCTAATGGATATGTGAGCACACAAACATGACATGTGGCTCAATAAGAAACAAGGGTAGGTAGGAAATAGGTGTGGGTAGGTAGGAGAAACAATAAAATATTCCACATGAGGTGGACCACCCACTGAATGTGGAGTGTAACAACAAGATCAACACCATAAAAGGTGGAAATTCTCCTACACACACTATCCCAATGTGGCACAAACACCCAAGTGTCTCATACCCAAACTACTATGAAATGCATGTACCTAAGTAAACTTAAGTAAGGTGTAATAATATCTAAGATGAATAATTATTTACACCAACAGAAACCCTGACACAAACTTTGCATATACCGGTTCACTTGCCAGTTTACTTACTTCAACATACCGGTCCACACTTCATCATACCAGTTCACTTATACCGATTCACACTTCATCATATTGACATCAATGACAACATACACTATCATCATGTCATCAAACTCTGCACATATGCCAAGAATCTCCCCCTTTGGCATTGATGGCAATACACAAAGATATCTCTACATCTTCTTCCATATTATATGTCTTCAATACTACAGATATCTTCTTCGCTTCACATCTTCTCCCCCTATGACAACAATGTCAAAGTGGAGGCACAAGCTTCCATGTTCCACTATGCTGCTCCCCTTGAGGAGTAGCATCCTTCAACACATCAATCTTGAAAAGATTTGACAATGTAATACCTGACTGGTGTGGAGCACATACCTTTAGTTCACTTCTTGAAGGGGCAACACCCCTAATTCACCTCTTAAATAGGTAAATGTAGCCTTCGGTAGAGGCTTGATGAATATATATGCTAACTCCTCCTTACTGGAAACATGTTCCAATACAACCTCTTTGTTATGAACTTTCTCCCTTAAGAAATGATACTTGAGCTCGAAGTGCTTGGTTCTAGCATGCAATACTAGATTCTTAGAGATATTAATGGCACTTGTGTTATCACAAAAGATACTCACTGGTTCAAAAACAGGGACTTTGAAACCACTTAATACATGCTTCATCCAAATTGTCTAAGTACAGTTCATAAAAGCTGCTACATATTCTGTTTCTACTGTGGACTAAGAGATACAACTCTGCTTCTTGCTCATCCATGAGACTAGTCTACCACCAAGAAAGAATGCACCACCGGTTGTGCTCTTTCGGTCGTCTACATTACCAGCCCAATCGGCATCGGTAAACACTTTGAGATTGAAATCATTATTGTATGGATACCACAATCCATAATCTATAGTTCCCTTCAGATATCTAAGAATTTGCTTGACTACTATCAAGTGGGATTCTCTTGGACTTTTATGAAAACATGCAGCAATGCCCACTACATGTGCAATGTCCGGTCTGCTGTGTATTACATAGTGCAATTTACCAATCATTGACTGATATTCCTTCTCATTCACCAATGCTGAATCATCTTCTTTAGACAATTTACAACTGGTCATCATCAGTGTACCAATCGGTTTGCTATCTTCCATGCCAAAGGTCTTGAACACCTCTTTGACATACTTGGATTGAGTGATAAAGATACCATCTTTCATTTGTTGAATATATAGTCCAATGAAGAACTTGATCTCTCTAATTAGTGACATCTCGAATTCCTTCTTCATTTCATCTGCAAATGTATGGCTCATCTTGTCATCTCCACCAAAAATTATGTCATCAACAAACACTTCACATATCAGAATTTGATCTCCTTTTGACTTCAGATAGATATTGCTATCTTCACTTGTTCTTTCAAATCCAATCTTCACAAGATGGGAGTGTAAATGTTCATATGATGCTCTAGGTGCTTGCTTCAATCCATACAAGGCTTTATGTAGCCTACACACCATATCACTATCTTCTGATACGGAAAACCCATTTGGTTGCTCTATATACACTTCTTCTTCAAGTATTCCATTCAAGAATGTAGATTTTACATCCATCTGATACACTTTGAATCCCTTGAAGGCTGCATATGCAAGTAGCATTCGAACTCCTTCCAATCTAGCTACTGGAGCAAACGTTTCTCCATAGTCTTCTCCTTCTTCTTGAGCATATCCCTTACATACCAATCTTGCTTTGTTTCTTGCCACCGTGCCATCTTCATTCAGCTTGTTTCGGAAAACCAATTTGATGCCAATAACATTTTTGTGCTTAGGTCTGGCTACCAAAGACCATGTACCATTCTTTTCTATCTGGTCAAGTTCTTCTTCCATAGCCTTAATCTAGTCTTCATCTTTGTGTGCCTCTTTAAATGTTTTGGGCTCAAATTCAGAAATCATGCAAGAATTCTGTCTGACCTTTCTTCTTGTAAGTATTCCTGCATCCTTATCCCCTATGATTTGCTTTGGATCATGATGCAACTTTACATACCTAGGAACAATCTTAGCTGATTTCTCTAGCTTTTCCTCTTCATCCTCATGTTCATCTTCATCTACCACAACATCTACTAGTGTAGGAGCACTGTTTCTTGTACTTAATTGTTTTACAACCAGTTCCTAGAAGGTTACACCTGGTTCATCTACCGCTCACTCGTTGCTGGTTTCCTAAAGTTTCTCAGAGGTTTCATCAACTCTAACATTGATAGTTTCAACAATTTTCTGAGTCCTATTGTTAAAACACTTGAGAGCTTTGCTCTTGGTGGAATACCCTGGGAATATTCCCTCATCACATTTTACATCAAACTTGCTTTGGTGTTCACTTCTCTTGATATAACACTTGCTACCAAATACTCTGAAGTAGCTTACTACTGTAGTCTTACCAGTCCAATACTCATAAGGAGTTTTATCCTTACCTTTCTTGATGAGTACTCAGTTCATAGTGTAGACTGCAGTGCTCACCGCTTCTCTCCAAAAAGTGTGAGCAAACTTCCCTTGAATCAACATCGTTCTAGCTGATTCAACTACAGTCTAGTTGTTCCTTTCTACTAGGCCATTCTTCTATGGAGTCTGAGGGGTAGACAGTTGCCTCTTGATGCCATTCTCTTCACAGTACTTATTGAATTCACTAGAAGTGAACTCACCTCCTTGGTTGGTTCTAAGGCATTTGATCCTCTTACCGCTTTCCTTTTCAACTAGTGCTTTGAAGGCTTTAAACTTTCCAAAAGCTTTAGACTTGTCTTTCAAGAATGTGACCCACATCATTCTTGAGCAATCATCAGTGAGAATCATAAAGTACCCATCTCCCTGAACACTCCTAGTTTTCATAGGACCACACAAATCAGTATGCACAAGATCAAGTAAATTATCTACTGTGAAAGATTTACCTTTGAAGGTTGAGGAAGACATTTTCCCCAGTTGACATTCTCTGCACAAAGGATTCTCCGGTTTGTTCAGCACAGGCAATCATCTAACTGCCTTGATCTTACTAGCCTTCACAATATTATCAAAATTTACATGGCAGAGTCTTCTATGCCATATCCAATTGTCATCAAACTTAGCCATTAGACATTGACCGATATTTGTGTTTAACTGAAATAAGTTACCCGTGGTCTGCATATCGGTGGCCATCAGTTCACCACTCTTTCCTTTTATTTTGCACACTCCACCTTTGAATTCCAAAGTGAGTCCTTTATCATTCAGCTGGGCAACACTCAAAAGGTTATGTCTGAGACCTTCTACCCAATACACATTATCAGCACTGCTTTTTCCATTTAGAGAGATGGACCCTTTGCCTTTTACCATACATGGTGCATCATTACCAAATCGGACTACACCTCCATCGTACTCTTCCAGTGACAGAAACTTTTTCCGGTCACTAGTCATGTGGTGAGAACATCCACTTTCAATAATCCACTCATTAGAATTATCAAAGTGGGAGACAAGAGCCTTCTTGTCTGACACATCTTCCTTAATGGCTACAAACACTATGTCTTCGCTTTCTTTATCTTTTGATTCATCATCAGTGACACCTTCATCGACTGCAACAAGATAGTTTCTCCTATTTCTTCCTTTGAACTTTTTAAACTTCTTCGGTTTGTCCTTATTATCACTATTAGGACAGTTGACAGCAATGTGTCCTATCCTATTGCAAGAAAAACATTTCAAAGGGACCTTACCTCTATATTTTCTAGTTCCCTTAGGAAGTCTCTTGGCAAGAAGAGTTTCAAATTCCATCAGGATCTCCTCATCATCCATATCTTTGTTTTGTCTAGGTTCATAGTTGGTACTAGCTTCTTTTCCCTTTCTAGATAGTGTAGTAGATGCTCTAAAGGCTAATTCAGTCTTTTGAACACTGTCATCATAACTATTTAGCTCATATGCGGTCAACTTAGCAATGATGGAGTCTAGGGATACCTTTGTCTTGTCAATAGATCTCAACTCCTGAATAGCGGCAACCCTTATTGCATAAATCGGTAACAAGGATCTCAAAACCTTTCTAACAATGGTGGGATCATCCATTGTACCTCCTGCACTCTTGATGTCTCCAACAATAGTTTTAATTCTTATCCCATATTGTTGAATGGTCTCTCCTTCAACCATCTGCATGTCTTCAAAATTTCCTCTAAGGTTTTTTTCCTTAACTTGCTTCACATGCTCATCACCACCATAGATAGTCTCCAGAGTATCCCATACATCTTTGGGATTGTCTTTATCCTGAAAATCTATAAACTCAATATCAGATAGACTACTGATAAGAGCTTCCATGACTTGCCCATTCTCCTAAATTTCTCTTCTTTGATCATCGGTGAGAGTATTGGTAGGAACAACATAAGTATTCTCAACATAGTTCCAGTGTTGAGCACCCATGCTTTTAATGTAGATCTGCATTCTGTCCTTCCATATCTTAAAGTTATCTATTGAACTTAGGACCTTCCCTCTTCATCATTAGAATAGGATCTTTTCCTCAAGCGGTTAAGCTTATAGCACCCAGGACTTGGAGGACACTCTGATACCAATTGATGAATAATGATGAATATTAAATACCTAATAGGTACTGAGAGGGGGGGGTGAATTAGTATAGACAAAATTTTCTCTGACAACTTAAACTGCAAAGACTGCACTAACTAGCAAATAACATCATCAACCTAAATCAAGACAATACCGGTAAAACACAGTAAGACTGTAAAAGACATAAATCGGTAATACTTAGAACTTCTCAAAACCTAATATCTCATTTCAACTTCACCCATATGCTTAAGCAGGTAATACATCAGAAATACAATGACCATTAGATCAACATGCTTTACCGCTTAACAGAAAACACTAAATCATCACATGAAAAAGAATCACACATAACACATTGATTTTTCACGTGGAAACCCAACTGGGAAAAACCACGGTGGGGATGAATACCCACAAGTTGTTCTTGAACTCTTCTAAAGTCCGCTCTGTTAGGACCATAGTTTGGTTAAAGACTTTACAATAGGTTTTGCTAGGAACTGATCCTGCTAGGGATCACCCAGTTAAGGGATAGCTAAATACCTGGTTAGAGGTTAAAACCCTATTAAAGGTTACCTCGCAAGAGGATTTGAAGAACTCAATGATTTTGAGTCACCCTGTTAAAGGATTTAAAAAAGCCTATTAAAGCTACCCGGTAAGGGATTTTCTAGCTACTGAAATGGTTAGAAGTCAATAGGTAATACACTGATCTGATAACAACACTCAATGCCAAGGTAGATCCACTTCAGTTCCTTTACATCTGTAATCACACTCTACAGATCTCTACTCACTTCTCTGGTCTGGCAAGAATCACTTCACATACATTCATTTGCCAACAACTTCAAATGAAAAATATCATCGACCTTATAGATAATAATTAGGTCGGTGGCCAAAACCTAAAACCCTAAGCATATAGGTTAACAATACAGTTGGTCCAATCCTAACCATTTAATCACATTACATAGGATAAAAGAATCTTGAACAAATCTCAAGACATTTTGCATTGTTCATTCTTCACCGCTTCTGGAAGTTGATAACCCATCACACGCTCTCCACCGTTTACTATGATTTTACACATTCCCAAGGTATATAGAATCAATCTCTTCATGCAAGATCCTCAAGAAAATCCTTCACGTGCATAAGGCTGACGTGGCAACGTGATCTAATCTTCGCTTTAATGCTAACTCATCACAGGATGTCATCGATCGAATTGCACAGACTTGGAATGCATTAACTAGAAACCCTGAAGCTGAGACTACCAACCGGTAGTCATATCAAGTGAAACCCCGATACAAACTTTGAATATACTGGTTCACTTGCTAGTTTACTTACTTCAACACACCGGTTCACACTTCATCATACCAGTTCACTTATACCGATTCACACTTCATCATATTGACATCAATGAAAACATACACTATCATCATGTCGTCAAACTCTGCACATATGCCAACATTTGTCCCATAAAGACCAGTTAGCAAACATTTTCACAAAACCATTTCCTAAGACTACCTGTAATTTCCCTCCTAGATTTACATTTTGATTCATGATTCAATAAACTTATCTAGACTTATGATGATATTTTGATGCTGATTATGGCTTTATTCCTATGTAGTAGACATTTATGATGCTATATGGACATATGATATATTGATGACTTTTGATGATATATGTGATGGGTGACATGTTATGATTACTTGATGGATGGTATTTCTTGATAGACATGTGTATTTGAGATTCTTATGTGATTCATATGAGATGTGTTTGTATTGGGTGATTGTCTTTGTGAAAGGGACAATGCCTTATCACTCATCACGAGCATGATAAGGTGTTGTGATTCTCTTTCACTTTCCTGCTACTATGATGTTGTATATATATATGCTTTGTTGTGTTTATCAGTGGATGCAGGTTTGCAGGTACCAGACATCAACTCCACCTGGTCTCATAGGTATGCGCGTGTCCTAATCCCAATGGTAGTTGTTGGATATGACTTGGTTTTCCCTCACCTACTCATGATCTAGTATGCTCACCCTATTAGTCTTGTTGGTTGTAAGTGTTGTATAGTCAAGTCGGTATCTAGTTTTATCTTTGTGCGGTTTTTTATGTGTGTGTATGGTTTATCTTGGATTGGATTAATTATCCTATGGTTGGATAATGTTCATTTAATTAATTAGTTAATGATGAGTAATAATTAATTAATTAATTAATTAATAGATATTTGATTTAGTATTATTGAATTTATTAATGTTTGATTAATTAATTAATTGTTTTACTTTGGATTTAATTGATTGATTATTTATTTGCCAAAAGACTGGGTAGAAGGTGTTTGGAAGGCTCCCCAACTAATGGGGCTTCAGGAGGGTTAGCAGTAATATGGGATCCTAGGATAGTAGTCTTTAACCTTCTTTACAAGACCCCAAATTGGCTATGTGGCAGGATCAATAATATAAAGAGCAATATAAACTTTGTCCTATTTAATATCTATGGACCTATTCAGAATAAAGATAAAAACAAAATTTGGGATGAGATACAACAATTCCTTACCTCTATCCCAGATCAATTATGTATCATTGGAGGTGACTTCAATGCCATTATTGACCCTTCAGAAAAATGGGGGGCCATTAAAAAAGTCAATCAGGCCACCAATGATCTCAGAGATTGGATCCCAAAATGCAATCTCTTGGAAATTAAAATAGAAACAAACTTGTTTACTTGGAATAATAGAAGGAAAGGTTTTTGCAACATTGCAGAAAAGTAGGACAGATTCTTTATAAAAGGAAATCTTGCAAGCATTTCAAATACCTTTGATGCAAAAATCCTTCCTCTTTCTGGCTCTGACCACTTCCCGGTCCAGCTGTTTTTCTCTGAATTCATCCCTTCCTCTAAAATCCCTTTTAGATTTGAATTAATGTGGTTAAGAGATGAAAACATTTTAAAATTGATAGAAAAATGGTGGACGAAAGTTAAAGTTATAGGCTCTAAACTCTTCAAATTAATCACTAAATTAAAATCAGTTAAACAAAATCTAATAGCCTGGAATAGAAATCAGTTCGAGAACCTCTTTAAGAAAAAAATTGAAATAGAGGTAGCTCTAAAAGAAGTAAATGAAGAGGTCATTAGGTCCAGAATGGATAATAACCTCTACATGAAGGAGAAATCCTTATTAACAGAATATGAGGAAACCTTGGCCAGAGAAGAAATCTTTTGGAAACAAAAGTTCAGAGAAAATTGGCTGGAGTCTGGTGATAAAAATACCAAGTTCTTCCATAACAACACTAAGCAGAGGAGACTAGTCAATAGAATAACTAAAATTAAAACCAAATCTGGGGCTTCCAGCTACAGCCTGAAGGTCATAGGTGCAAAAGCAATAGATTACTTTATGAACATCTTTCACAATCAGGATGGCTCTAGATTACCCTTGCGGAATGAAGTACTTAAGAGAATTCTGAAGATAATAAACAAGGATCATAATCAATTATTAAATGCAAAATTCTCTAAGATAGAAATCAAGAAAGCCCTCTTTCAAATGAATCCAGACAAGGCCCCTGGGCCAGATGGATTGTCGACAACCTTTTTCCAGAAATGCTGGCACTTCATCAGGGATGAAGTAACAGAGGCATTAGAAGGAATGAAGAATTTAGGGAAGATCCTTAAAGAATTAAATAACACATTTATAGCTTTGATACCAAAAAAAGACAAAGTTGAGAGTTTTGAAGAATTCAGATCTATTGCTCTATGTAACACAATATATAAGCTTCTCACTAAAACCATAGCAAACAGACTTCACAATTTTCTCCCCTTGGTAATTAGTGAGGACCAGATAGGTTTTGTTCTTGGTCGCTCAATCTATGATGGAATCATCATTTCCCAAGAAGCGATACATACAGTTCAAAATGATAAACACCTAAGTATGCTCATCAAACTAGACGTTAAAAAAGCATATGATAAGGTTGACTGGCACTTCTTATGCAAATGCCTTGAAGCCTTTGGCTTCGCTAAACAATGGATAAATCTTATATATAAATGTATTTCAACACCAAAAATGTCAATCCTTGTTAATGGGGCCCCAGTTGGTTTCTTCAATACCTCCACGGGTCTAAGGCAAGGAGATCCAATCTCTCCCTTCCTCTTTATATTAATGGCTGAGTCCCTTGGAAGACTATTGAAAACTGCAAGAGAACAATCACCTATTCAGGGAATTCACATTATTAGTGGCCTAGAAGAAACCACTCATCAACAATTTATGGATGACAGTATGCTCTTCAGACAAAGTAGTGTTCAAGAAGCCAATGCCATTAATCAGATTCTTCAAACCTACTCAATGGTGTCAAGACAAGAAATTAATACCTCAAAATCAAACATTTTCTTCTTCAACACTGAAGAGAAACTAGCAGACAAGATATGCAAAATATTAAAATTTAATAAAGGCATAATGCCATGCAAATACTTGGGCATCCCCATGGACAAAGGATGCAGATATTCAAATTTGTGGGATCAAATCATCACAAAAATAAAAAATAGAATCAACTCATGGAGCAGGAAATGGTTATCTTCAGCTGGCAAGGCTACGATGATAAAATCAATACTACCGACTATGCCCATTTACCAACTCTCTTGTATAGACCTCCCTTTAGCAAAAAAGAATGAAATTAATAAACACATTAGAACCTTTTTCTGGCAGGGAGCTAGTGAGAAATACAGGAAGCCTCTGGTGGCCTGGGATAAAATCTGCAAACCTAAAGAGAAAGGGTGCTTGGGGATAAAGGATATGATACTACAGAGCAGAGCCCTTGGGGCTAAATTAGTATAGAGAATGCATAAAAAACCCCATTAAAAATGGGCCAGGATCCTATACAACAAATATCTCCATAACAAAGATCCAACAAGCATCTTTAGAGTTCTTTCACCACCTATGGGATCCAGAATATGGAATTTCATGATGGATTTTAGGGAACTAGTATCAAAAAAACTAACGTGGAATCTAGGGAATGGCAAGAAAGCACTATTCTAGTCAGATTCCTGGGGGGGTTACCTTGCACTAGGCAAAAATAACAAATTTGACACTTCTAGGGTTATCCTGGAAAGACTATGGGGCAATAAGGTTGCTGATTATATTGAGGAAAATACAGTGGAGGGTATTAAAGTGTGGAG